>NW_010260096.1:15007-35491 GCF_000690775.1 Eurypyga helias
ATATCCACGGGTGAGGGCAATTATACACTGAAGACATCTATGTGGCGATTCTTTCAATAAGAGCTTCAAGCTGTCCAGATCAGGCGTGTTGCCAGAAATAGGTTGCAAAAGCTGCTCTTGACATCTTATTCTTTTATTTTAAAGTTTTGCCGGACCTCAAGGGTTTTGTTTGTTTGGGGTTTTGGTCTTTTTTATTATCTAACACTGCCTGCAGGGTGCATGGGTGTACGTGTTCATTAGTCTACAAGGGAATTCTGTGTGAAAGGCTGCAGGGTTAAGGCTCCAGGGTGAATTCTGCAAGGTTACAAACTCTCACTGTTGCTTCTGCCTCTGGCTTGACCATTCTTCTTTCTTCCCATCCCTCCTCCTTTCTCCTCCCTGCTCATCCTTTGCCAAGTCTAAAGCTGTCACTGTGAGAGGTAAGAGCTGTAAAGGTCTGTGCTGCTTTATAGCAGCTTGCAGGGAAGTTGTGATGATGGAAATACAATGAAAATTGGACATGTTCTAATTAACCTCGGGAAAATTGCCATCAGGAATGCAGAGTATTCCCCTGGAAAAGATGCTTTTAAGTGGCTGATTTTGTATTTGTCCATGAAGCTTTTATCAGACCACATAACAGCTTTGGGGAAAGCTTGTGAGGACTGTTCCTGAATAGGCTTCCATCAGAGAAGGAGGGGTGGGAAGCCAGCTCGGATGCTGAGAGGCAGTCTGTTGCATTTAGGAAATGCAGCTAACAGCCATATAGGAGAGCAAAAGAAGTGTAAGAAAACAACAGGGTGCTCTGTTTAGAGGCTCAAAGGCTTATGGGCACCTCAGCCAGCAGAACCCAGCAATTCCAGATTGATGAGTCCTTAATCATCTCACACTGGTGAAACCTTTTGGGCACTAGAACAAGTATCAAATCATACTGACATGCACAGCAACAGAATCTGGTGAACTATTTAGGCCAAGCTACAAAATGAAGATCTGAACTGGACTGGCAACAGACAATAATAAGGTGCAACCCTGCAGCTTCAGTGCTGTTCATGATTTTTTTATTAGTAAGTTCAAACACTGCTTCTGTGTGATTTTGAGAAGTCCATTTCAAATCATTGCATAGCGGTGTGGGACATTTTTCTGGACTGTCTCACCTGCCCTAGAGCTTGAGACACTTGTATTTAAAATGAGTTTTCCTCTTCCCCCTCACCCCTTCCAAAACCTGGAGTTAATTTGTTCCCACACCTCAGTTTGTGTGAACAGATGACTCCATCTCTGAGCTCACAATTGCTGGTTGGGAAGTGATTCAGCTACTAACAGTTATAAGTGAACAGGGGAATAATCACTGGGTATTGCTGACATCTGAAGAAATAATCTTGTGTTCATGGTTTCGCTAGCAAATGAAAAGAGATAAAAATAGAGGGCCAAGCTGCCTCAGAGTGGGGCTGCATCCGAAGTCATCTGCAGTGAGAAGCCAGCAGCACCATGGTGGACAGTCCAGAGAAATGCTCCACATCACACGATGGTGCTCACCGGTTCCTCACTGCAGACGACTTCGGATGCAGACCCACTCTTAGAATGAGCCCTTTTGCATGCAGCAGTGGTCCTAAGCAGCCAGACATTGTCCCCACATGGACAATGCTGCTGACCTTTGGTGCAGGAAGAGCACTGAAAGAACAGGGTCAGGATGGTAACTGTGGGCATTGTCACCATGACTTCCCATCATGATCATAGAATCACAAAATGGTTTAGATTGGAAGGGACCTTAAAGACCATCTAGTTCCAACTCCCCTGCCATGGGCAGGGACACCTTCCACTAGACCAGGTTGCTCAGAGCCTCGTCCAGGCTGGCCTTGAACACTTCCAGGGATGGGGCATCCACAGCTTCTCTGAGAAAGTTCTTCTACCTTGCTCCACAGTTTCCACCTGGGGGGTTTGACTTATAAAGGAGCAGTACCAGCTCCATGGATGGTCACTACCATGGCAAATGGGTGGAGCCACCAGGGATGTGGGGACTTGGTACCTCTGTACTTGAGAGGGGTGTTACACAATGCCTAGTGCTGTCTGCAGTTCAGCCAAGCTCCACTACAGAAGATGGCATGAAGAAACAAGAACCAATAAACAAAAAAATCCCAAACTTATGGGTTTTAATGAGCCAATAGAGGCTTGCAAACATTCTGACTCACTTTATGTTTTTTTAAAAATCCCCAGAATAAGCAGTTATTTTTTTATAGTCTTGAATGGGTTTTGTGCATGCAGTAAATACATTGGATTATTGTTTTAGTTTTGAGTATTTCCTAGCTTGAGTAGTTTCTTGGTCAAAGCAGCTGAAATAGCTTTTCACAATTTGTTAGTATTTGTGGATGCAGTCTCTTCTTTTTAATTAAATTGTGTTCAATTTTATAAATAGAAATTTGGGGATTAAAATCACACACAGGTATTAAAGGAGAAGAATGTCATTTTGCTGATTCTTTCCATGTTGTGTACTCTGGAATGCAAAAGGAGGAATTCAGTGAACAGCCAAAAATAAAACAGAACTTGTGCCAGAACAGTAGTACCTCTGCAGCATACTGGCTGGTGCCTTGTCTATTGTATTCTCTCCACTGCAACATTCCGTTAAAAAAATAGACAACTCCAGTTAATAGTACAGGGGCTTAACTCAGAATCTGTGGTCTTCCCAGGCTGATAAATATAAATTGCAGTCAGTCATCAAAATAAGTATCGTAAACAAAGACTGTAGATCTAGCTCTGAATTCTTTTATCTCCTTATGAGCAAAACTATTATCCAGCATCAAAGTCTTCATGTGCGATGGTACTGGAACCTCACATCTGAACCTCTCCAGACCCCAAGACTTAGCTTTTCTATATACTGCATGTTGGGTAACCACAGCTGTGAAAGGAGAGAACAGTATCTGCTTCTGGGTCTAGGTGAAGCTTTCCAGTTTAAGAATGTGTTGTATGTTTCATAGTCTTTGTCTACTTTGAAGATTAAAAGCCATCATGTAGATATTTTGTTAAGCAATAGATATATAGGACTGGCCTGTTCTCTGAGCACTTTTTTGCTTCTAAGTGGATGAATGGATTGGCATAGAAATTAGAGAAGTTGTTTTGCTATATGGGTTCCACAGAAGAATTCCCAGTGTTTTCACACAGTGCTGCATGTTGCCACTCACACTGCAGATAGGTATCTGCACAAGAGCCTGTTTTGTATTACAGTAGTAGAACTCATTGTACCATGACTATACTGATTTTACTCTTCATGCAAAGCAGCTGGTAGCAGTTCTGTCATCAGATTAGCAGGAGGTCCACAGGGAGTTTTATTTCTGGTTGAAAAAGAATTATTAGTTTTCAAGTGATAATGATAATATCCCAACTATAATTCGTTCAAGGAGAAGAAACTCTTTCAATGAGTAAAAATTATTGCCAGTACCTAAAACCATTGTGACTGCTCACCAGTGTCTTGTGAACATACATCAGTATACGATGATGTCCCACAAGCCAACTTTAAATGGGGTGGATTGACAGAAGTATTGGTAAGGAAGGAGACATGAACACACCTTACCACTACGAGCTGGTAAGTGGACCACTATGAAGGTTACCGTAGAAAGGATTTGAAGAGTAAGGGATTCAAATGCTTTGGTTCAGTTGTTGAGAACAGCTCTGCCATACTTAAGGTAGCATTGAAGCTGCTTGGTATAAAAGTGTCTCTAGCAGGAAGGAGTTTTCTGTGAGGAATTAAAAGAGGGCCATGAAATTAACAAATGTTTAACTCTGTCTTTCATCCTATCAAAATACATTAAAAAATATAATTATGAATGAGAGGTATCGTATGCTCATCACAGAAATGCAGACATTGAGATAGACTGCGTGCCACTGGAAGGCTGTGTGTGTGAGATTCGGTGTGTGGCCAACCTCTAGGGCACACACTGAATCTCATGTGTACGAATATAGGTGGAAGGGCCACCCCACACCTGGCCCACGCACATTCCTGCATGGTCCCAGGGTCACTGCTGAATAATACAGAACAGAATGATGTATATATGTCTCGTGAATAAGTCTGGGCTGGATTTTATCAAAGTCTGGCTATGTGGCATTTCCTGCATTCCTGGGAGAAACTCCAGACCATTCTCCTGGTTCTCTCATGGACTAGCTGAGGTGCCCTGCCACAGTTCCCAGCATGTCCAATATCTATCATATGGTTGTGTGGGCGGAACTGGATCCTACCCACTATTTTCTGCTGAACAGACCTCATTACCCAGTAAGCCTGGGTACAAACTCCAGAATTATCATTATGTTTTTTCCCAACCTTCTAAGTGATTTTATGGGCTGGCAGTCCAGCCTGGGTCTTTGAAGTGCCAGCACAGAAGACATCTTGAGTAGCATCTTGTCACAGGCGACATTATGGTAAGTGTATTAAATCTGCAGGTTGTGTCAGGCTGGGAAGAACTGTGGCTATGCTGGAAAACAGGATTATAAATCAAAATTAATTCGAAAAAGTTATGAATTGAAGACCCCCTTCACAATGACATGAGATATGGAAGAGTAGGGCGGGCTGAGGCAGAAATACAGAAACACATATGAATTGCATGAGTAGCAGCTTTCCAGGGGTGAATTCTACTAGTGATTTCAGAGGGCAACAAGCTGACCAGGAGTCAGAAATTTCACACTGGAAAGAAAATAGCATATTTCATACTGGGGTGTACTTTCTGGAGCAACGCCTGAAAGACACATGAAGTAACCCTTGGATGGACTAACAGTGGATGTTCAAGTAGGATTTACTTGACTGAGCCTCTTTAAGCATCAAAACCCTCCCTTTTCTCATGTATGAAAGAGCAAGCCAGATGAGGAGAAAAACTGGTAAGTAGAGATGAATTCTGTGCACAGCAAATAGTACTAAAATAGGAGAAAGTGAAGCCAGAGATAGAGTTATTGCCTCATTTACCATCAAACTGATTATGACAGTTCAATCTACCTCCCAAGTTCCCTTTTCCAGTCTGGAAGGAAAAGCAGACAGCCTCCTTTCACATTACCAGATGGAAGCAGCAATATACACATACGAACATTGGCCCGCTGTCAGTTTTGCCCTACACGCGCTGGAAGAAATTGCAGAATGCTCATTGACTCAAGTGGAGCAGACCCAGAAGAAGAGGTTACTGCATAAACCTTTTCCAGTGTATTTGCAAGCTAGCGTGCATGGCTGCGTGGTCGAAGGCCTCTCTTCAACGGGATTATTAATTTTGGGCTTCTCTTATTTAATTATTTCAGATAAGCTCTCTAACAGCATCTCAGTCAGGGCTCCAAAAACCTCTGCCAAAGCCTTCCGTGAAATTCCTCCTTGGCAGCCACAGCTCTCAGAAATTTGCTTGCTATTTACCTTCCCACACTCACCCCTAGCCACCGCCATGGTCCTTGTAATCTCAGAATTTGGCTGCACCACACAAAGCCCAACACCATACAATCCCAAAACTTACCCCTAATCTTTAAGGTAGACTTTGTATGCAGTTTCTGCTCTTTATTTTCTGCACTTTTTCATCTCAGCCTTTTAATTTACATATGCTTAGCCCATCCAAGCTTTGTCATATTAACACAGAATAGAGATTAGACAAGTAAATCTGCCTCGCTTGCATTTTCTGCCAGCTTGGGTCTAGCAAACTTAGTATGATGATATGATAATGTTTTAGATAGTATTATATAGTGCTGCCAGCCCCACAGCAAAGGTCTCTGTAGTGTGTAAGCTGTAGACGCTACTCAGCCATCTGGGGTGGCAGGAAAGGAACATCTGAAGAAGCAGCAAATCGCATCTTCTGTTTGCAGCCAGCCCACATCAGCCTAGCAGTAGCGGGCTGAAAGGCAAATTATTCTGGACTGCTAAGAAATATGTGATAAAGGATCGTTTGCATGAGGATTTGGGTTGACTCAACAGGACTTGCAGCTATACTGCTTTTTTTTTCACCCTTCTGTTTTTCTTAGAGATTCATCTTTAAAATCTTTTGCATTAAACTAATTGTGGCAAAGTGAACGGTAGACAAAAAGCTTTCCCCTGGCAAGAACAAGGATGTTACAGGTACGGAAGTAATCTCCCTTATTCGGAAAAGAATGCTCCATCAAGTACTCTTTGATTGAAAAATAACTGATCACCAGCTTAAAAATCATAATAAAAACACTTACTGTGCTTGAACATGAAGAAGGACTTGGGAAACTGGCACCTAAAATGGATCTCATCAGCATCAGTCCCTGCTGTGTTGAATCCCTTGGGACAAATAATTGGGTGTTAGCCTCCTGAGACTGGCAAGCTCAGTCTACATAACAACTAGGATTTTCGGGTTTTAATTTTTTGAAAAGCGACAGCTTCTCTTCCAAATAGCTGAGCTTAGACACTGCTGCTTTGACTTTGTCTGCAAACCTCAAGGGTCCTGCTGCCATCTGGAAAGGTAGGCACTATCCGGCCTAGAAAATCACTTAGAGAGGTGGCAAACTGGGAAGAGCTATGCAAAGCTTTCCGATGCTTTGTGTAATACTGTAAAGTAATTCAAATATCCTACAGACGTCAGAGCAATATTTAATAAAAGAGTCTGCTGTCTCTCAGGTCCATAGGAAAACAGCTGAGGATTTCTTGATTTCAGAAGTTGTACTGAAAATTATTTTTACCCCAGAACCCTATAAGATGACTTAAAAAAAAAACCTTAACAGCAGCTGTTTTCTGTGAAAAGATATTGGATTTGGGAAAAATTTATTGCTTAATTATCTATTATGGAACCCTCCCAATATGGTTATAGCGGGAGTCAGCAGATGGCACTGTTACTCATAGTGATAAAACTTCTCTTTACAGCTGTGCAAAGCTTGCTACATCTTTGAATAAATTCTGCATTGCCGCTCGTTTTCGAGCAAAATGTCCTTGGCCAAAACCTAGGCATTGGCTGCCCGCCTCACCTATCAAACCAAAGCAAACACTTGAGACAGATCTGGCCTTAGAGAACTGTTCAAATTCTTGAGAACGGGGGTTGTTTGCACACTGCCTGAGCACCTCTGTTGCAAAATAGGAGTAAGTAATTAAATACTTAGAAGCGAATAGCCATACTTCTGTGGGTGACTTTTCTCCTGGGAAGCCGACGGTTTTAAGGCTACAGGTGCATGGGCCGTATGGAGTCCATCTGGGGGTCCATGAGCAGTGGTGGAGAGGCTAGACAGGCACTGCAAGACCCAATGTGTGCAAAGCAACCTCAGCCACGCAAAACCAAGGGGGTGCTTCAGTTCTTTTAGAAAAAAAAGAATCTTTTTAAAAATACACCATCATCAGGTGACAAAAACAGGGTGAGACAGGCTGTGACGGGCACAGCAGGCAGGCAGGGAAGTGTGCCCAGAGGGAAGGCCGTGGGGCGCTCAGCGGTGGTTATTCCTTCCCCGGGAGGAAGCAGCACCTCTCAGAAGTGCAGCTTTTACCTCGCTGGTGCCATGGACCGAAAGAAAAGGCACATAACACCGAGTAATTTTCTCGATAATTACATCCATCTTAATTAAGGCTGGTTTTTCTCCTAAGGGTCTTATAAAAGCTCTGTGAACAAATTCCACTTGTCAATATTTTGCTAGTGTTTCTGGCTTCGGTTATTAAAATTGTGACATCAGTCACTTCAATCTGTCTGCTAATGATGAGTAGGCACACAGATGCAGACACACAGACACTTTTTGCCTCAGAATGGCTGTTCCTAAGGTGAAAAGGATTTTACTGTTTGGCTGAGGCTGTATGCCGCGTAAATCACGAGTGGGGTCTATTCCTGGTGAGAACAAAACCTGGTCTCTAGGAATTTTCACTAGGATGTTCCCATCTGGCTTCAGTTCTCTTTGGTATATGCAAATCCATAGAGATCCCGGTCCCACCTGAGGCAGTTTGCAATTCAGCCAGGATTGAGGTCTGATGGGCACTCTCAGCTATGAGCCGCAGCTGAGGCAGGTGGAGCAGAGCTAGGGACGGGGAGGAGAGGTAATAGGGCTCCTTCTGCCTGTCCTCTCTCATTTAAAAATATCTGTCTTGCTCTATTTTTACTTCTGTCAGTTAATATCAGCATCCCATCCACAAGATGTAATGTAGAGTTTCTATGCCCTGTGGAAATTTGGAGAGTGCATTCTTTCATCAGTCTTCACAAAGTGTTCACAACTGGGTAAGTTTGTATGCAATTAAGAAACACAGTGCTCTAAAAATAACAGCCTATTTATAGTCTGTTTATAATCTATTGTGTTGCTACCATAGCGGTCACAGTTTTTGCTAGTTTGCAAGATATGTTGTCAGTTTTGTGTGTTTAAAAAAAAGCCCAACAACTAAAAAAAACCACCAAAAGTAAATAAGGACTGCTATAATGGTTCAGTTGATGTTAATGTTATGCTTTAGGCTCTTGGTTTTCTTAGTTCTGCAGCCAAATTGTTCATCAGCTATGAAATTTATTAAATCAGGAGGACTGAAAAAGCCCTTTAAAACTGCAGGAGGAGCACAGGCTATATTCTCAATCTGCTTGCAAAAAATCTGTTGCTTACTTCTCATCTGTGCTAGGTTTACTTGTGCTAATCGATATTTGCTTCATCATTGATTAGGGCAGGGGTAGACCATAAGGGAAACTGGTAACATGGACTGAATTGCAATACACAAAAGGAAAGAAAAATGCAACTCTCTAATTTACTTCTGGTTTTATTTATGGGTTTATGGACCCAAACTAATACTTTCTTACATCAGCTTCTCTGTAAAGTATTATTACTAGCTGAATAAATGAGAGAAAACTATGTCCAACGCATTAAGGAGTGGGAACTGCATGCTACAGAGATCCCTATTTACATACTGCTAAATTATGTGAGTAGCACTGCTGTACAATGTGCTGAACATATGTTCAATAAGAGCTGCAAGGTTGAAGACCTGCTAAAATTGTCTGGAAACAAGTCATTTGCATGGCTTCCTTCATATGCCTTTAGGCAATTACATATTTAAACATTCGGCATCCCTATTGTCTCTTTGAATGAACAAAGAGCTACAAAAAAAATTTTTTTTTAAATCCTATTCAGTCAATGTCCAATTCTGTGTTTGTATTCCTACCTAATTTTGGTAGGTTCAATAATTTTTGTTGAAAGAAGTACAGTCTTTCTGTGCATAAAGGAAACCACAATCTGGAAGGGTGGGGGGAAAACACACATTTTTACTGTGAAGTACTATTATAGATAATGATTCTTCTGTGTTTGTTAGGGTGAGCATTGCAAGGTGATAATGCTTAAACCTTTCAGTCTATGTTTTGCAACAGATGAAAACAAACCAAAACCCCTGCATGACCTTATTGTCTAGAAGCCATTTGATATCACCTGGAGTATTATGAATTTGGAGACAGTGGAGTGGATACTGCTCTCGTTACGTTTGGTTTTTAGACTTGATTTTTTTCAGCCTTGTAAGGGTTTCATTGCTAGCACCCAGCCCAACTAGGTATTTGGCCTTTCGTCATAGCTGCCAGCTTATGGAGCAGTAGCTCAGGGGGAATATTTGCATGCAGGACAAGAGGAATGGCTGTGTTATGCCAATGAAAAAGTACTTATTTATGGATTCTTATCAGCTGTGCAATAAAGAGTTGGGGCATGTTATGAGCATGGCTTTGTCTGGGTGTGTATCAGGTATCTCTGGGTTAATGTGAGTAGCTCGTGACCAAAGTCAACTTGCAGTTTAAAAGGGAGTCCTTCTATCATCGTGCCATCTCTTCCCTCCCCATATTTAAAGAAGGTATGACACCATAAGTGCAAAAATGATCATATAAGAGCTGAAGAAAAAGCTTTTGGATATAAAAGGATACAAATGAGAATCCAGTTTTTCAGCTGCAAGGGTTGTCTCTGCACTGCCTGAGCAGTCTCAATTAGGTGGTTGAACAGGGCTGGTGCTTTTAAATTTGATTTTGTTGTTCTCCACCCATGTCCCCAGATAGCACAGTGTAGGTGGCTGGAGTCAAAGTGTCACATACTGCCAGGAGGATTGTTCCCTCCTTGCAGGGAGTCCTTTCTGGCGAGACCCTGGGACACCACAAAACTGAAGAACATTCAGTTTTGAACATTTGAACACTGAAGAATGTTCCCCCTCTGTGAAGTAGGGAGGCCCAGGTCTAGGGTATATAAAAGCCAGGGGCACAGGGAAACTTGTGGATCTTCAGAGACTATTTTCTTCAAAGCTCTGCTGGCAGAGACATCTGTTTAAGCACTAGTAGCCCTTTTACAGGCCTGGCATGGGGTTTGTCTCCTGTCAACATCTCTGATGATCATTTCAAAGATGTCGTTACTTGGAACCAGGCAAAGTGGAGCGCTCTCTCATCCAAGGAGAGACTCAGGAAGAGACTTTCTGAATAATATCCCACATATTTCACAGAGGTATTCCATAAATTCAGGATAAAGGCACGGGGCTTCATTCCTGTTTCTGTTGTTTTGCGATTCAACCCCTTCCCGTCCTAGGGAAGTTTTGTTCACAGATGTTCTGTTTGGCACAGTCTTCTATCATCAGATTTTTTGTAATCCTCAGCCTAAGGGCATGTGATCCTGAATCACGTATTTTTCTACTGAAATACTCAAGAATTGTTTTTAGAAAAGAGCCTTGGCTCATGGTGTTTTTTACCGGAAAGGCAAGCAGAAGAGCTGTCTCAGGCCATGTTTTGCTGCAGTGCTTGGTTGGTCTGTCCAAGTAATTTCAAAACTGCTGATTCATTTCTAGATTTTGAAACTAATGACCCCAAACATGGCCCTTTTCTAGCTTGAGGAACATTTTTTTCATGGTATGTAGACAAATGACATGTTAATGTAAATCGTCAGGCTTAAACTAGCCTTAATCTGATTTGCTGTATGGAAGGCAAAACAAGCAAATTCCTTCAAGGCTGTTCCTCAGATTCAGACATTAGCTCCAGTCACAGCCTCTTTCTGTAACTGCCAAAATGCGAGCGGTGGTCAGAAAATGCTGTGCTTCAGCACGGGGAATGTAACCACTAACAGAAGCAATACCTGACCCATCCCTTTACAGTCTAAACCAGTGCACGAAGGCAGCTTTGCTAGAGCACTTCCCAGATTCTCTCCTTCCCTGTTAATGCGTTTGAGTCGGGGCATGTGTGGAATTCAGCGAGGCAGAAACATTGCCACTTCTCCCTCTCTACTTTTTTCCCCTCTGGGGCAGCTTGCTAATGGGGAGGGGGAGAAGGGGTGGATGGAAATTAAGCCGAGGAATCATACAGGGCAAGTTCACTACAGGTCACACCATTGAATACCCTAGTTGAAAAGGGCTGGATGCATTGCTAGTGACACAATATCTGGGCTTTGCCTACAGTAATACGGTATTGTGTGCTTGCACAGGAGATCACGGTACAGAAGTTGTGTTTCTGCAATCAGATTAAAAAGCAGGTGCAGGATGTGGTAAAGGCATGGGATGGATGAGTTACCTCAGAGGCATGGATGTCTGAGCTAGTGTGTGTGCACATGTGTGGGGGTTGCGTGCATGAGAACAGGTTCAGCTAAGAAGAAAGAATCCTTTTTACTTGAATTTCACTTCATTCCAGAAATACATGTAGGGACTCAGCTGGTTCCCTCAGGATGTGAAAGGTGTGTGAGCTGTACCTCTGCCTTTAGGTATCTCCAATTACAGAAAATACAGATTTTGCAGAATCACCTTTTAGCTGATTACAGGTAAGCTTCTGAATGTATGCCCAAACTACTTGGTCTAAACACAGCTAAATATCTGATTGAACGACATTTTGGAGTAGAGAAAAACCCAAATAATTAACATCTAGTAAAGTGTTATCCTTCTAAGTATGCCCCAACTACTTGGTCTAAACACAGCTAAATATCTGATTGAACGACATTTTGGAGTAGAGAAAAACCCAAATAATTAACATCTAGTAAAGTGTTATTCTTCTAAGTGTTAAATGTGTATATTAGCTACCGGAGAAGGAAATACTTACAGCTAAACCAGCTAAATGTGATAAATCTGTCTTTAGAAAATGATTGATAAAGGTAACTTACATTTAAGCAAACTAAGACCGGACCTTGGCCCCACATATCAAGTCCCATTTTCCTATTCTTTCAGGTTGTTGTAATTTAATATTCTAGGGTGTATGTGATTTACCAGTCAAGAAAACCTGTACCTGTTATTGAGACTGATATCTAAGCTGTTAATGTAGGGTACAGTTCATGTTCTTCTGAAAGCAAACTGTCTGCAGTATATTAACTTCTGAACACAATAATTCCCTTTTCACTCTTCTACAATCACCCATGTTTAAAAGGATGGAAGAAAATAGACAGGAAAGGTGGAGAGGATGTAACTTTGAACTTACTCTTTTGGAGAGAGCATCCCTGCCAGATGACTCAAAATTCAAGCTGCTGCTCACTTTGCAATGCCAAATGAAAGTCAAGTACCACCTCCAGTGATGTGAAGGGGGAAACTGGGTTGGCCTGAAATACACTGGTCAAAAAGTGAGGTGGACCTGTTTAGTTGTATCCCATCATCCGATAATCATTTTGGGCTATCCTCCAAGAGCTGCATCCTGTAAAACAAAGACAGAGCATGAAAGAGAAGACATGCAGGATCCCTGCCTACAATTTTTAATAACAAAATACAGTTTGAATGGTCTGTTGGCCATCTTCCATAGCCTTCAGTTAACTTAGCTAGAGCATTAAGTATTTATTTATGAACTTGAGTGCTGGCTGGACAGCATGGTGATGCCCTAAAAGGAAAGAGACCTTTGACATTGTTTCACATGAAATTCTTGTGAATTGAGTAGGGAAACATGGTCTTTAGGAAACTGGGTTGGGTGAAAAAATTATCTCGAGATAAGTAGCATTCTAGATGTGGTTATCAATGTTTCAACTTTAAAGTAGGAGATACCAAGTTGGATTCTTCATATGAAAGGGTGTTTTGGGGTTGGTGGTATGGTTTGGGTTTTGTTTTTTTTTTTTTCCTGGGTGTGGGTTTTTTTGTTTGTTTGTTTTTTCCAAACATGAAAGAATAATTGGTTCTCAAACCTTCAAAAATAGAACAAAAATCTGTGTTTATTGAGGGTTTTGCTCAGTGAACTTTAGTTGCAACAACAGAGGTAGAGATCCGGTGCTAGGATAATAAACCCATGAAAACCAAACAAAATAACAATATGAAAGTAAGATAATGAAATACTGGCTTAGACTTGGGATGAAATATCGGTTAAAATGACAGAAGCTGGAGCTAAGCACATACAATGTGATCTTTTTATAAAGTCCTTTCTAACCATCTTATTGTATAGTGCTGTAACTTAATGCATAAAGCTTACATTTGGAAAGCAACACACACATACTGCCTTCACGGGAAGGTTAACTTCTAAATGGCTGAACCAGAAGTGAGATCTTTTTCTCCTAAGAAATTGGAAAATACTGAACTGATAATGATGTACTGAGTAATTCTTTCCACTTTACCATCAAATTACATGCTTGCATCTGTCAGCCATATGCCATTCCAGTCTTTCCTGTCTTGATTTCATTAATAGCAGTGGGCCAAACCAGGCAGAATTCCTGTTTGTGTAGGCAGGTGACCTCTCTCATTAATAACTTCTTGCTTTCTGTTTTAGTGAGTATAACCCCAATAGTATGACATTTCAAAATCGCATTCTTCATTAATAGGTGAAACTTAGAGTTAGTTCCCAGACAGCAGAAATAAAAATGCACTGTTTGTTTTCAGTCCCCTGCTCCTTGCACCTTATGGGGACCCCATCTGTGCTGTGGTGCTCCTGGGTTGCTTGTTCTGTACCTCATCCCGCATGGTGGGACTGAAGATCCCAGGAGGAGCTGTTGTAATACTGACAATGATCTCGGCTGACACGAATATGAGCTCCGTGCTTTGTCTCAAAATAATTATTCTAGTGAATTGATCCTGTACTGAAGTGATGGCTTGACCTCCCCATACTGAGCTATTCCCTTAGAAAACTCGGTGGGACACATGCGGAAGGCTGTTTTTGTAAGGCTGGATGACAGATCAGAGATATGAGATACAATTGTTCTCTGGCAGAAAGAAAATCTCAGTGGTACAAATATGCTAATAGACCTTTGCTGCTTTAATGAAAAGGCACCTAGATGTGTGCTGCTGTGCCCAATAAAGCCCAAGCTCTCTGATGCAGCTAAGCCACTTGTGACTGCAATTTTGGGACAGGAGTTGGAGGTTGTTTTCTCTGAAATGGTGAATAATTATCACACCTCATTTTATCACCTTTCTAAGAAGGCACTGCAAAGGGGTTAATTCTTTCTGTGCCCATGAATGTGAGGTGAAAACCCTTTTTGACTCAGGTGGGTGGTGCAGTGATTATCCCATTCGTGCCACACTGCTGCAAGCTGTGGGGAGCGGATAGGCCAGGAATGGGTTTCTGGGTTTTGAGCACTTGGCAAGTGCTGGCAAGAAGTCCTAAGGACAGAAATTTTGACATGTACAAGAAGCAAAGTGGTGCACTGCTGCAAAAATTATGGTGCAATGAGAAAGCTCTTTATGATATTATTCAGAGGGTTAAGCCATGCTACTCCAAGACACTTCCACCACAGGTGGAAGAAAAGGGTTTGAATCTAGCTGAACTTCGTTCATCACAGAGGATACCAGGTCAATGGCTTTTTTTCCCAGATTATGTTTAAATTATTTTATTTACTAAAGGGGTTGATTTTTTTTTTTCTAAAATTAAGGTTTCTCTGACCTGTCTTAATGTTCAGCATAGCTCTGTGGTTTTATCGTCTCTTCACATTAACTTTACAGTAAAGTTAATATGGTAGAATGACTTTGTGCCAGAATCTCTCAACATATTTTATTTAAAAAAAATAAAATAAAGCCAAATACCAAAACATTTTGCTCCCAAAAGAAGAGATGCTCAATCATTTCAAGACTCATCCAGCTGATACGGAGGTGAGTTGTTTTTCTTTTAGGAGTATTTTTAGAAAATACCTAGTCTTCACTTGTGCTCAAAGTAATTTTTTCTATCCTTTCTCAGTCCTCAGTTCTACCACTGACAATGTCTTTTTCTGACATCAAGTCTCTGGTTAAGAGAGATTTACAACCCTTTCCCAGAACAGAGTAGATTTCTAAATCTTTGTTTACATACAGACTACTTTTGATTTGGGAATCTTTAAGCTCTTGGAGAGAGTATGGTATCCTTTCCATGTAGATCCAAATTTTATTCTTATCTTGAATTTTATTTATCTTTATCCAGGGCTGTTTTGCCAAAAAGAAAATGTTGATTTTAAATTTCAGTTTGTTGCAGGAATCTATGTAAAAAGAAAAAGAAAAAAAAAACCAACCCAGCAACAAATGTCACTTCCTTTGAAATTAAATTTCCCAACTGTTGTTTACTTTGCAAAAAATAATGCTTCCAAAGGTAAACATATAGGTTTTGTGCTTGCAGCAGAGCTAACAGATTTTCAAGTCTGATGTAACATGGTCAATTCTATTTGAATCGGTTCCCTTTCAGCATTCCTACTTAATATAACCAAACTGGCAGAAAAAAATTATTTGATTGTTGAGAAGGTAAAGCACTTGGGTTTTCTTTTCTCCACACACTCCCCCTCCCACCCCCTCCCCCCTTGTTTCTTGGAATGAGTCCCTGAACTCTGTTTTAGATATGGACCCCTAGCCTTCTCCAAGTGTGTGTGCTCTTCTGTGCTGCAGGGAATAAGGGAGTGAACAGATTTGCTCAGAGCAGGTTGCTCACAGTACTGGAAGGAGTGACTAGAGTGAGGTCTTATCTACATGTGGTATTATATTATTTTTATATATTGACCCATGTGGGAAGAGGGCGAATAGCTTTTACTCAGGCTAGTGTAACTTTACAAGTGCCAATAGCATTACAATTTAGGAGTGAACCAGTAATTGATACTATTTCTGAGCTATCTCAAAAAGTATGGATTTTTTGCATGACTTGGCTAGAATATTTGTATTCAAGTGGTGTGTAAAAGGGCCTTTTATCATGTACAAGTAAATGCCAGACTACATCGCATAAGAACTACAAATAGCTCAATGTTCTTAATGGCCTCATATGCTCATAAACTGAGCTATATTAATTGGCTGGAGTTTCCAAAGAGCAAAGAACAGGAGAGCTGGAGAGAAGGCTCAACTGGGCTAGTATTGAGTCAATATCAGAGAGGCTTGAATAGGCACTGAGATAAATATGGATGAAATGGAAAAAAAGGTTTCTAGTGTCCTCTGAGAAGAGGGAAAGTTGTAGGGTCCTCACACAGAATCTTGACTGGCTTTATTTTTTTTTTAAGGAGAAGTAATTTTTCATTGGGATGATGTTTGTCACAGTCCATATTTAAAGGCAAAATGTATTTCTTCACTTCAGCTATTTAATGTGGTATTGGTGATGCGTGATTCCTGAAGTTTACTTGATTAGCTTGGACTGAACCCATCTTGTCCTTTGACCCATTTATGAAAGTTCATATATTATTGTTTCATTCCAAAGTAAGCAACATAAATATTAATAGAATAAAGACTTTGATCTGTGTCATGACTGGGGTTTCAGTAGGATCACATCACTTTCCAAAACCACTGGAGAGTGTAAATCGGAGAAACACACCTTCCCTCATCTGCAGCTTCTCACTGGCTTTGGAAGAATCACACATTTCATGAGTGGGATTTCTAGAAGACTGTGGAGGGTGGTAGGGATACTGTACAGCTCCTTTCCGTCAATGGACCATGTAGTGCTCATCTGTAACAAAATGAAATGCTCTTCAGACTGTTGAGGTGGCTGATCTCTTTGTCTCTTTACTACAGAGCAGCGACATGCCATTCACAGCCACATAGCTGTGTCCTGCAGTGAGTGACCGCTGTGTACCCAGCCTTTCCCTGGCTACACAAGCTTTGGGCACACAGCACGCTCTCTCTGTAAGTCTTTTGCCACTTTGGAAATTGACAGAATAAGGAAGGCCAGCAATACGCTCGGCTGGCAAGGTGAATAGGCTGCATGCCATCTATAGGTCACTGCAGAGTTCTGTTATACATACTACCTCAAATGCAAGGGATAGTAGGAAATTGAATACATAGTTAATTAAATAGATATTGTTCTCAGAAACATGGCTTCCTAGTACCTCATGTCTACAGATATACAAATATGCCTGAAATCTGCCATTCTAGCCTTTTTTTCAGGAACACTAATGGAACAAAATTGGCCTGGTTTCACATATTCCTGGCTCTTCCTACACTGGGGAGTCTGCAGATGATGTGACAATGGGGACAAGGGGAATTTCTGTGTTTCAAGCAGAGCAATACATGAGTGAAGGGCTGCTGCCCTTAGACCAGAGGGGAAAGACCAAAGAATCTGAGCAACAGGGCTTGCCACGGTACTAAAGCAGGAAGGTGAGAGAAAAATATGTGGAACAGGAAATGCCACAGTAGTGTGAAATTTTAGTACAGACATCACAGTGAAAGAAAAAAGTTCCTTGCTTTGTCTGTCCTGCCTCCCTTCCCTTCATCTCCACCATCCCGGTTCTTTTCTTTGGTGGGAGGTCCCATCTTCTCCCTTAACCTCAAAGAAGGATGTCCATATGCAAATCTGGCATGGGTCCCTGGAACATCTTACATTTAGAAGTATGCCTATGAGTTTTTTGTATGATGCCATTTGATAGGACCGTGCTAACAACTTAACAATATAGGCCATCACATCCCCATTCCCAGAAAAAATCTCAAACATTAATTAATGAGGACAGACAGCACCAGTATTCCATTTCTGAGACTGTTTGCTGGATGTTCCTGGGGAGCTGCAGAGAAATGACAGAAGCTCTACTGATATTTAGCTACTGAAAATCTGATAGTTAATTGCCTCTGAAAACAATTGTCTCTGATTTCAAGAGATCCCTCTCCTTTTAAATTCTCTTAATCTGTTACATGCCTGCTTTTATAGAGATGGTATTGATATCCATGATACCTCCCTGAAAAGCTGTTGATTGTGGTAAATGGTGTCCGTATTTATCCTGAAATACAGACAAACTGCTGGTCTAGATCTGTAGTTTGGATAGATCTGAATTAATCTAGAAGTAAGGTACTATGCCTCTTCAACTTAATATGACAATAGGAAAGAGGCTACAGGTCAGATTAAGGACCCATCTGTCTTATTATCCTAGCTACCACAGTGTCCACAAATGGAGGCATGTGGAAGAGAGAAAACAGTGCAAACATAGGTAACCCTGAATATTCTCCCATCGACAGCTATTACTGTCTTAGGGATTATTGTATAATGAACCTTATCCTTTTGTTTGCTATGAACCTGGCTCCAAATGGCTTTCTTTAATGCCTCATTAATTTTACTGGCAAAGAGGGCAAACAAACATTCCCTTTTTAACCTATTCATGAGCTGCTTCTTGGAGCGAGTTCAGAGGAGGCCACGAAGATGCTCAGAGGGCTGGAGCACCTCTGCTATGGGGACAGGCTGAGAGAGTTGGGTTTGTTCAGCCTGGAGAAGAGAAGGCTCCGGGGAGACCTTATAGCACCTTCCAGTACCTGAAGGGGCTACAAGGGTGCTGGGGGGGACTTTTTACAAGGGCCTGTAGTGACAAGACAAGGGGTAATGGGTTTAAATTGAAAGTGGGGAGGTTTAGATTAGATATCAGGAAGAAGTTCTTCCCAGAGAGGGTGGTGAGGCACTGGAACAGGTTGCCCAGAGAAGCTGTGGATGCCCTATCCCTGGAAGTGTTCAAGGCCAGGCAGTGTTCAAGCCCAGGCTGGATGATGCTTTGAGCAACCTGGTCTAGTGGAAGTTGTCCCTGCCCATGGCAGGGGGGTTGGAACTAGATGATCTTTAATGTCCCTTCCAACCCAAATCATTCTGTGATTCACTATTTTATGGACCATATCACCCATTGGTCATTTCTTTTTATGACTGAGCAGTCCAATCCTGTATCCTTGCTCTTTATTGCTTCCACCTCTGAATCTGTTCCAGACTCCCACAAGAGATGAGGAAACTGCACGTAATATTCATGATCCAAATGAACCATGGTGTAATGATGGTCTCATTTTTGTTCTCATCACCTAATAGTGCCTAAACATTATGATTTTAGCATTGTAAAGTATTAAGCTGGTGTTTTCATGGAGCTTCCTATTAAATTTATATAGTTATATATTATGTTCTTATTTCTGTTATAGTCTCAAGATGCCACTTCTGCATGGTAATGGTCAGTTCAGTGGTAAGGGCCATCACTTATATGTGAAGCTGGGATTGTGCTTTTTCTTCAGTGCATCCTTTATTACCGCCTACACTGAGATTCCCCTGCTCCTTTACTGTCCATTCAGCGGTCTGGTCTTGCTGTTTTTCTGTTGTCCCTCATCCTTAGTGACTTAGTATTTACAAAGTAAGAAAACTTTCTCAGTGCATTGTTCAGCTTCTCTCAGGTCGTTTGCCAGGATGAGAACCAGTATGAGTCCAGGTAGAACCAGTAGTCAGCAAGAAATGTCCACTTCTCTTTCCTCTCCTTTCAACTGATTATTTGTCCATGCTAATGCTTTCCTCTTTTATGCTGTAGTTGCCTTTTTCTACCATGTTAGTAAGATTTTGGATTTCTAAGTAGGTATTAGCTTTATCACTCTTCTCCATAGAGTTTCTTGCCCCCATTCAAAATACAGGTTGGCAAGGCATAATTTGTTTTCAAGCCATGTTGACTCCTGAAGCTGATCATTCAGATTCCTATTAATTCTTCTTTTTTTTTTTTTTTTTTTGCCACTTACTTGCTTACTACAAACACCAGGTCAAGAGGCCTGGGGTTCCATTGAAACTGTTAAAAATTGACATCACATTTGTTCTGTTCCTCAGGTCCCAATGCAATGAGAGGCTGCACACTATCCTTAGTAATTCAGTTATTTCATCCTTGAGCTCCTTTAGAGCTCCTGGGTGAATACCATCTGGTCCTGGAAATTTGATAAGTTCATTTTGTCAATTTGTTCCATAACTTATTCTACAGTCACTTCAATTTCAGAAAACTCCTCTGAGTCACTCATTAAAAAAAAATTCCTCAAATGACCCCCACCATTTTTTTGTTTTAACATGGGAATCTTCCCAGCTTCTTGCAGAATATACAGCAGTGCAAGAAATAATGTTTCTTTTCTTCATAAGTTTCAGATCTTATTTTATGACCAATTGACTCTTTGTAATCTTTAACTTGTGTACTGAGAAGGTATCAGTAGTAAGTTCATTTTTTATCAATTGTGCCTCAGAGTATTTGTCATGGTTTACCTCCAGCCAGCAACTGAGCACCACACAGCTGCTCACTCACTCCCCTCTGGTGGGATGGGGAAGAGAACTGGAAGACTAAAAGTGAAGAAAACTTGTAGGTTGAGATAAAGATAGTTTAATAGGTAAAGCAAGAGCCAAAGTGAAGCAAAGTACGGAATACACTCTCCACTTCCCGTGGGCAATCAGGTGTTCATCTATCCCCAGGAAAGCAGGGCTCTGTCATGCATTAACAGTAGCTTGGGATGACAAAAGCCATCACTCCAAATATCCTCTTTTTCCTCTTTCTTCCCCCAGCTTT
>NW_010260097.1:0-1494 GCF_000690775.1 Eurypyga helias
CAGCCCTGGCACCCCAAGGGAGGGGACGCGGCATCAGGGTGGGGCCCCAGGGCAAGATGCCCAGATCCAGGGCTGGCGTGACACCCTCCCCCGTCTTTGATTTCCAGCTCTGCAGCTCCCTACGGAAAGGGTGGCATTTATCTCCCCGCCACGTCCGAGCACGGCATCGCGTAAGCCCTGGGGCGACGGTGCGTGCGCGGCTTGGTGCCCCTTGGATGGCGCAAACCACAGCTGCGAGGCAGAAGGCTCGGCCCTGGGGGGGATCGGGCCCTCCCTCTGAGCACACCCGCAACGTGCCGGCGTTTCCTCCTTGTCCTCCTCTCCAGGGCCTGTCAGGATCTCCTTGGGTTCTCCAAGGGTTCTCCTTGTTCTTTCCTCTCAGCAATTAAAGCGTTTGCTAAATTTAGGGTAACGCTCAGAAAACCCTGGGCAGCGGCTCGCAGAGGGAGCTCCCGTCTCAAGGAACCTGTTAGCAAAGGTCCGGCCAAGCTGGGTGGGAAAAGGCAGGAACACGGGGCACATCCAGTGCCTGCACGGCGTTAGCGCGTGGGGAAGCGTGGGTACGCCGGGATCTGCGCTGATGCGCAGCAGGAGATGGTGCTTTCCCTAGGGATTTGGAATCGGAAGGAGCAGTGGTCCTCCTGGGCGGTGGGAGAGGCAGCGGGGTCTCCTGGGGCTGCTCCTGCTCCCAGCGGAGCAGGCTGGGTGGGATGCTGGGGGTGCAGCGTGTGGGGCAGGACCCAGGCAGCACAGGGGAATGCCAGCAGGTCCGGCAGCGTCCGGAGGACCATGGGGCGACGTGTTTGCGTTGGCCATGGGCTGTGAGCCCTTTCGGACGGCTGCACCCGTCCTCTGCCCACTCACTCCAGGAGGGGCTTGGGCCAAGGACCCTGGGGCCAGGCCTGGGGGGTGACACTGTGTCCCACCCTCCAGGCAGCGCAGTGTTGGCTCCAGACCTGCCCCGGAGCCACTCGCTCTGCCTTCTGCCTGATAAGGGGGTGGGAGGACACCCAGACACCCCAAACGTGGCTCTGAGCTGCTCTCGGTGCTGTGGGGGTGCTGTGGGTCTGAAAGGAGGGCAGGGGTCCTCTGCGTGGCATGGAGACCGTCCAGGGAATTGCGTTTTCCTCGTGGGAAGTCAGTCGTAAGGGCCAGTGAAAGCGGGTACTCTGTCCCTCCTGGACGTGAAATTACCATTCTTGGCAGATTTTCACCAGAATAGATTGTTGTGTCTATTACCTTCTGCCTTTGCTAATCTGAGACTGATAATGACTGAGACAGAAAACAGTGAAAAAAGCATTTCTCCTTCCATGAAGTTACAAACCACGGAGCTGATCTCACGGCACCTTCTCCCACTGCACGTTTTTGTACAAAGTTCTGTTCCACTTGAACTGTGAAAGACTTAAAACATTAAACCCAACAATCTTACCTGATGCCTCAAAAAATCACCGGAATACTATATATCCTTGGAGCGCCTTCCAGTGCCTGGGGGGC
>NW_010260098.1:0-3223 GCF_000690775.1 Eurypyga helias
TGCCCTGAGCAGGGAGCCAGCCAGGCTGGGCGCCTTCCCGGGGGCTCACAGCAGAGGGTTTTCTGCAGACACCACTCATTTCAAGCGCTGACATCCCCACGTGCTGAGCCAAGGTCCTATTTCTTAATGCTCAGGATTTCTTGCCACTTTAGAAATAGCTTTCTCACCTCTCCCTGGAAGCTCCCACATTATATATATATTTGCATCCCCTTCCCAAGAGTTCCAGCTAGCCCAAACCCACCTGCGAGAGCAATGGGAAGATGCTCCTGTCTGACCCAAAATGCCTTCTCTGGGCTGAATCCTGCTGGCCTGGGAGCACACTCGATCTTGGATTCACAGCCTGTGCTGTCCAGCCCGAGACAAATCACATGGCTGTTGGCAAAACTTCAAGGCCAGCCAGGCTCTGCTGCAGAACCAGGAGAGACGGTGTCCAGGGCGAGGAGGAGATGCAAACCCCACAGCCCCACCACGCATCGCCAGGACACCCTCCTGCAAGCCCAGAGGGACACGAGCGTGACAGCACATAGCACGTGTGACATCACACGAGTGGAAAGCCCGTGACATGGCTGCTAAGGATGGGGATGCCCATTGCTTTTCCACGTTTCTGAGCAATTCCACTCTCTGGATTCGGTGTCTGCAACCACGGAGAGGGCAAAGCTCAGCTCCCCTCCGGCCTCTCTAAAAAAAAAAATCAGTGGCACACACCAACAAGCCAGGGGCTCCCATGCTCCCCCAGCAAAGGCTCCCGTGGTGGGGGAAGCACCAGCCTTTGCCCCACGGCAGAGCACAGCCCAGTAGCCCAACAGCTCGGCCGTTGTACAAATGCCGTTCACGGCGAGGTCCGCAAACACATTTGCATGTGCAAGGTGCAGTCTTAGATCAAGCAATTTCCTCGCTACATATGTACAGCCTGGCCACAGCTGCTTTTGATCCAATTCTCTTTGTATCCTGATAATGTACAGAGAGCCTTTGTGTGTCGGTCTGTTTATTTAAATGGATTTGGAGCAAACATTTTTTTAAAAGCTGAAGCTTTGAGCTTCTAAGTGGGTTACCAGATTATATGCTGTCTCCATTTTAATTACATTTGGCTCGTTTTGTTTATTGCGTACATTTTCAAGAATTATGCTCGTCATGAGAATTGAAAACATTTTGCTTTAGAAGATACCTGCCCTATAAAGGGATCCGACATCACACAGGAGAGATAATGCAAACCTTCCCATCTCAAAGAGCACTCCCACTCCAACTAGGACAGGAAAAGAAGAAAGGCTCAACAGAGCCATATATCCTCTAAGTTGAAAAGGAAGCATCTGAATGTCAGGTGGATCAAGCCAGCACCAGTCTAGCAGGATTTTGGCATCTGTGTACTACAGCAAACACAGATAAGGATGCTCTTGCCAGGGAAGAGCAAACCTGGTTGTGGATCTTAGAGGGATGAGAGCACGGAGCCTGTCACAGCCCGACTGGGACATTTGTCATCCCTTGTCACAGCCAGCAGCAGAGCAGAGGGAGCACCCAGAGCTTTGCTGTCTCACCTCGGGCGGGCAGAGGAGTTAAACTGGGAGCCCCCCCAGCACCGACCCAACCCAAGGCATCTCCGCAGGGAGCCCTTCCCACCCGCCCAGGCTAGACCAGGAATTTGTCTTCTTCAAACATGTAGTAGGGTTCAGCTTTGAGACAGAAGTGGAGCGAGGAGAGGGAGCGTGGCTCTGGCCTGGAGCCTTGGCAAGGGGGATGGAAAGCAGCAGAAAGCAACCCCGGAGAGCAGAGCTGCACATTTATGGACTGGGGATGTAAATGAGAAGAAATTTCAATACAGTGTAAGAAACTAATGAGGTCACGTTCACCTCACCCACACAGTCCTGGCCTCCTAATTATACCAAAGATAGCACAGGAGAGAGGGATGGGGGTGAGCCAGGGACAGCTCGGGTGATGGCAGGAATTTTAAGGCTGTGGTGGTTTTGGAGGGGCAAGAGGAAGGGGTGTGATGCACTCCAAATTACTCAGCAAACCCAGGAGGAAAAGGAGCCCTGTTTTTACCCCAGCACAACCCCCTTGCTCTCCTTACCCCCCCAACAGAGCTGCCACTGACCATTTTGGGCTCTTTTGGGGCAGAACTGCCTTGCACTCTTTCTTAGCAGTACTTCTAGGAAAAGCACCATGAGTAATGCTTCTCGTCAGCGGGGAGCTTCAGCTGAGCCGATGCTCACTAAAGGCGGCTCCGGCGTGGTAATGGGATCTGGAGTCAGCTGTACAGGAGCTGCACTGAGCCGGAATGGGAAAAGCCTACATCTGCAACCGTTTTAGCAGGAGAAGGATTGAAGACAGCCCCAATGGAGAGGCTCCAATCCGATGGGAACGAGTTGCAATTTGTTTTGCTGTTGACGTACAGCTGCAGTAGCTGTGGGTGATTTTAATAAGATGGGATAATATTTCTATCAGTTCTGGGAGCTATAGATTGAACCCATATAGGCATCTGGCTCGGGGCTGAGCGATAAATCGCCACAAGATCCAAAGCTCTTCTCATGCCTTGGAACCAGAGAGAAAACACACATTTCGTTTCGGATGCACAGTCTAGGGGCAGAGCAGGCCTCCCACGAACAGCCTACACACTCGAGGGTTGTTGAAGAGCACTTTGACACCAGCGAGCCTGCTCCATCCCGGCTCCCCCACCCCACCAGTGACAGCGAGTGCCATGGGGTCACAGCCTTCGCTGGCTGCCCCCACCAGTGAATCAACATCCGGAGAAACACCATCCAACCTATCTCAGCTGACACCGCTGCAGCAGAGAGACACCCACCAAACCCAGACAGATCCCCATGCCCCCCCAGAAGAGCACATTGGCTTCCTAGGACAGCAGCTAAGGACCTGGGAGGAGCAGGAGACCAGCCCCACCTTCCACAGAGCACAAGATCACAGCTTAACCCTGCCTAACCCCGTCCAAACAGCTGCTTTTCCCCAAGAGCTTATTTTGCTAATTCCCTTTTTCATCACCCAGACGGTTTCTTGCCCTCCTCAGTTATCCCATCGGTGCCACAGCCATGACCTTCATCCCAAGCATCCCGGGGCCTCGTGGCTTCCCGGTCCAGTGCTGCACCCCCAAATCCCAGGGCTGGGTATTGTCACCAGGAGCCACCATGGAGGGTTAGGGAGAAGCAATTGCTTAATGAAACCATGGCTAGAGGAGACAAGCAGGGCTTCATCTTTTTTTTTTTTTCATCTTTAA
>NW_010260098.1:3247-7898 GCF_000690775.1 Eurypyga helias
CTTTATTAAGTGAAGAGCCAGACAAGTAGTTGGAGGGAAAATATACTGTGGCATGAAACACAACCGCTGTTCAGAGGGGACTTGTGTGACCAGTGCAGTCCGTTTGCTGTGCAGAAAGGAATTAATAATTTAGGCTGGGGAGTGCTTATTTTTGGCTGATGACCAGCACCTTCCCACATGATCAATGTTTGCACCTTGGCTTTTTGGTACACAATCAATCCGTGCCTGAATACGGCCCCGAGTTTTGGGAACTGCTACATCTGCAAAGGCTGAGCTGCTCCGGGCTGTAGCATCGGTGCAGCTGAATCTCCTGACTTGGCGAGATCTGAATATAATTTATAGTAAAAATAGAATTTATAATAAAAATCTGTCTGCCCCCCCATCTTTAAAAAAATTGCATTTTCTTTAACAACTGCTGTTACCTCCAGAAAATGTCAAGAGGAGAGGGAATCGTCCTTTCAAGACTATGCTGGTTGGGTAGATGGGGTGTTTTAGTGGACAAATTGACCCTCAAAAGGAGCAAAGGGCCATCAGCCCCACAAAGACAGCTGCTACGGGCAGGATGCAAGGACCCAGCACCACACTGGACATTGGCCCTCTTTCATACCCGCTCGCATTACCACGGCTCCGACCGGAGCCTGTCCTTGTCCCCGTGTCCCGCCGAGCGGCCACGAGGCTTCGCACCAAAGGCTGCGGCGTTTCGGCAACAGCTCAGATGGTCTCTGCATCTCTCTGAAGCGTTAGTGCAAAACAAAGCACAGCTTTGGAGGGAGAGGCAGCCTTCAGAAAGGGGGAAAAAACTCCCCCGCTGAAATCCAGCCTTCACCCCCCTGCTCAAGGCAGCTCCCCATCTGATGCACTCAGGAGGCTTTGCCGTGCCAGGGTGCCGAGACCCAGTGCTGCTCCCGGCTCATTCTTGCTGCTCTCCTGGAGACCCAGCTCAGTAGGAGGTGTTGGAGGAGCAAGCCCTGTCCCGACACCCAGCCTCACCCCGCTGAGCACACATGGGGGGATTTCGGAGCAGGCATCCCCTGCCCCAGTCCTGTGCTGCCCTGGGAGCCCCTCTCCTAAGCAGGGGCCAGCCTGCTGAAGCACAGGCCAAGCCTCCAACCATCCCTAAACCCCCCAAATCTGCATTTCCTGCCTTTTCTCTCAGGCTCTTTGCCAGCCTCCCGTTCCAATACCCTCCTCTCCCCACCTCCCCTGCATCACTTTCAGCTTTCATCTGGTTCCCGTGCAGCGCGGGGTGCAAGCAGCACGCCAGCACTGCTGCTATCAGCGGCTCCCACTCCAAAAATCTTGTCTGACAGGAGGAGACGAGAGGGAAATGAGACGCTTGCTGCCGAGCCGCAGATCCCCGAGCACTGCCGAGCACTGGGAAGCCGGCGAGCATCCCGCGGTGTTCTTGAGTACTCCTGACTTGGCCCCCAAGTGCTTCCAGCATCCCAGGAAAGCCAGGAAGGCATCACCACGGCTCAGGGCAGCCCTGTGATGGAGGGGTATGAGATGCCAAAAAGCTGACAGGGCTGAGAAGTCAGACAAGAGGAAGAGCAGAGCCGTGCGAATGCCCAGTGTCGTGGTTTACACCAGGCAGAGGATGGGCTGCAGGGCTCAGCCCTGTCCTTGGCAGGGGTCAGGGCACTCAACCCTTGCTCACAGTACAGACAGGTTTGCAAGGAAGCACACCTAGAAGTCACCCCACAACCCTCCCAAGTCACTCCAGGCTTGAGAAAAGTAACCCTGTTGTCTCCATCCAGGAACCCACAGGAACCAGGGGCACCCCAGGGCATCTCCTCCCCCGCTGCCCTGGCACAAGGTACACAACAGCAACAGGAGATCTCAACAGGACAATTCTCACCTGGGCTCTTTCCTGAGCCCTCAGGAGCTCCAGCCAGAGGACATCTGCACCCCAAAGCTGCTGCAGCACCCTCAGACAACCTCCCGGCCCTGAGAGGGTGGGGGGTAGAGGGCAGAATAGGGGGAGGTGGAGCCATAATTGGCACCTGCTGAGCAAGTGCTAATTGAGAAAAGGTGGATGTGAGTGGGGAGAGAGCACGGGGAGGATGGCAGCCCTGGTGCTGCTGGTGGTCAGGTGTGAGCAAACCGGGTCTTGGCATGTATAAAAAGGATTAACCAAAATTTGCCCTAGTAAAGGCTTTTCCAGCCAATCCTCCTGGTACACGGCAGCCCCAGCAGAGCCCCATGTCATGGAGGTCAAACTCATTAAACCCCCTCGCAAGGGCTGTGCTGCCCTGGGGAGGGGGTCATCAGCCCACCCCAGAGAGGCTGATGCTGTCCCCTGGCTCCCAGCTTTAGGTGGCAAGTCAGGGGGGGGCACTGCACCCTCCACATCCTGTCCTGAAACTGCGTCTTCCCCTGCCAGCTGGGGAGTAAATGACCCAAATGGTTTTAAAATAAATGAATATTAAATGAGCACACAGCTGTAATAACGAGGGCCGGGAGACATGGCATAATGTTTCCTGCTCTCGGAGGAGCAGCGAGGGCAGGGGGATGGCAAAATGTGTCCCTTGGGGGGGGCTGGGGTGAGAGGGATCAGGAAGAGAGGGGCTTTAGCCCAGGGTCTGTGGCAGGAGGGGAGATGCTGCCAAGGCAGCGGGATGCTGGGCCACGAGCGAGAGCCTGCGCCCTCCATCCCACCCAGTGCAGCGGGACTCAGGCAGGAGCTGGCAGCTGAAGGTTGGGATGGCTGGGACAGCTGCCCTCCCTCCAGGGAGAGTGCTTTGTGCCCATAGGCAAGCTTACCATGAGCTAGGGGCACCTCTGAATGTTGCCAGGCCTTTTGCATCCCAAAATTTGTTCCTTCACTGCCTAACCCCTCTCAGTCCCTACTCATATTCCAGCTCGCCCATAACAACCCTGGAAACAGCCCTAGATGAGGAAAGGGCTTGTTTTGGGTTTGGTGGTTTTTTTTTTTAAGGCCTCTGCTGGGAAATCTCTGTAATTAATGGCCCTTTAAAGTAAAATATAATTAAAAATAATGTGGAGCACACCGAAGCCTGCTGGCAGCTTGCGATGAGGGTGGCTGATGGGGAGCAGGGCAGCCGGGCGGCTGCGGGTGCTACAGACCTGTCACGGTGGTCCTTGGGCTTGGGTGGGTGGGTACCTGCTGCAAGAGGCTGGGGGGGGAGGGGTGGACTCCTCCCGGCTTCATTTAGCCCTAAAGCAATTCCTAAACCACCAAGAGTAGCAGAATTCCCTGTCACCTCGTGGGAACACTGGGGCATGCGCTTGGTCCTCACCTTCCCATGGGAGATGGGTGGCCCCATGGAGAGGTGATGCTGAACCCAAAGTGCTGGGCCAGCGGAGACTTGATCCCACCCACCTGCTCCTGGGGCTGCACCAGGTCCATCCACACCTGGGGGAGCCTTCTTGGGTAGAAAAGTCAGATTTTCACACTTTTAGAAAGCCAGGGAGGGAGAAACGTCTTGCTGAACCCCCACCGAAGCCTGTGCTCCCCAGTCACCCTTTTGCTGGAGCCGGAGCGCTGCAGAAGCATGCAAATGAGGACTGGCTCATTTAAATTTAATGCTGATGAGGAGATCTTCCTCCTCTTTCCAGCAGAGAGCAGATGTTCTGGTTTCACATAGGCAAGGCATCTCTAAATCACTTCCCCAGCAGCGAGGTGGACGGTGATGTCATTGTTTATAGGTTATTAGTTATTATTTCATAGACAAACCTGACATTTTTCCCTTTTAGAGATCTATTGGGATGGATTCTGTGTTTCTGCCACTGAAAATATCCTGGCAGTCCCATCCTTAGCCTCCTTCCAAGATTCAGGCTGCTTTCCTCATAGCACATAATTAAAACAGCACTTTGAATTTTCAGCAGCTTGCAACAAATCCATGATAAACGGGAACCCAGGCAACAGCTCGCTGTCGAACCAAGAAAAAGCGCCCAGCGAGCGTGCGAGCAAGGCGTGCCCGTGTGAGATTGCGAGCAAGGGACACGGCACGGGTGGCAGGACAGCACGGCAGCCCCGGCGAGCCCCGGGCACAAGCCACACTCAGGGTGATTCCTGCGTGCCAGCTCCGGATGCTCCTCGCTGTGCTGGTGGGGATGTGCTGGAGGTACCCGGGGTGCTTTTAGCCACTTCAACACCGTTCAGCTGAATCACACAGGCTGTCTGTGGCCTTTTTCTGGCACAAATCATAATTAGCTGAACGAATCCCCAGGGAACACGCACAGCTTGCTGCCAGGGTTTTAACCCAGGCGGTGGCACCATGGGCACCGCTTGCATGGGGCAAAAAAGAAGGGATTTGGGGCTGCCCAGCCCTCATGAGTGCACATGGCTGGCTGGAGCTGGGGCTGAAATGGGACTCATGGGAGCAGGAGGTGATGGATCTGGACAGCGTGGGAGAAGGGCAGAGCCAGCAGGGATCCGGCTGCCCTGTGGGGTGCAGGGAGCCCAGGGGATGAGTGAGGGGCTGGTGAGGGGAGCGCAGAGCTGCAAAGGGGAGCCCGATGCCAGCCCCGTGCCACCACTCGTGCTCTGCACGCTGGTACCAGCCCAGTGTGTCCCCCTGAGCTCCCATTTCTCGGGGTACCGAGTGGGTTTGGCTATTGCAAGGCAGCCTCTGAGCAGCTCCCCTGGAGCAGCCCAAATCCCCAGACCACAGGAGGATGGTGGGGG
>NW_010260098.1:7913-13734 GCF_000690775.1 Eurypyga helias
CCTGGCAGCCCCATGACACAGGGCACTATCAGGCTCAAAGCCTGGTCCCTGCCCCTGCCTTGCCGCTTCACCACGCCGGAGACGACGTGCTGGAGAATCCTTGCTCTGCCTTAAAACATCACCATGGTACAAAAGGCAGTTTTGGGGTTGTTTTAGAAGGGAGCATAGACCCAGCTGTGGCCCAAATGGCTTCATGTCCCCTGGGACAGACTTGGACAGCCCCCAGCACACCAGACCTGGTCACAGTGCTCACTCACCCCAGCACAGCAAATCCTGAGACCTGTCCCGAGAGCTGCAGTGCCCAAGTCCTGCTAGCTCAGGGCAGACCCAGCTTGTCCTCACAGGTAGCAGCCGCCACCCAAAAATCACCCAGGGCTTCCTCCCACCATGGTCCCAGCCTGTTTCACCATCCAAGCGTCTGGCTTTGATAGCCCTGACCCTTCCCCAGCACCAACGCTTTCGTTTGTGTTCCCACCTCACGTGCATCCCCGCTCCACCAGCAGCACAGTGGGGACCGTCCCAGCTTTATTTCAGCCCAAACCAGGCTCTGCTCAGCCCTTGCCCTGCAAAACTCAAGCTTCAGACACTTCCTTCCCCGCTCCAAGCCTCCCCCGCCCTTCCTATGCCCCAGTTCTTGCCCATACTGGTGTGACTGGGGTAGCTCCCACCCCCAGCGCTGCCGTAGAGGGCACGCTGCCCTTGCACACTCGGAGGAGCCAGCAATGAAAAGGAACATATTAGTGCTCCTTTAACCAATGGAAGGGAAGTTAATGACATCAAACCGGTTTGTTGTTGGTGGTTTTGATTATATATATTTTTTTTTAAATCTGGCTTCTATCTGTCGTTACCGTTATATTGCGTAACCGGGGAGAAATCTGAATGAAGTTAATACCCGGGGAGTGTGGTGCAGAATATTCATGTAGTGGGAACCAGAACGAGGCAAATGTGAATCTTTATTACCAGTGAAGGTTGTTAAATATTTATATTTTCTGTTTGAGACACGCTGTGACACATGAAACTCAATTAGAATATAACTAAAACCCATGCTAAATTATAGATAAATGGCAACAAATGAAGGGGAGCAGTCTGAGCTCCCCGTGCCCAGCCTGGGGGGACAAGGGTGACAACGTTGGGCAGCCCCACCAAAGGCACCACCGTCCCGCAGCAGCGAGCACTGGCACAGCACTACGTTTCCTCTGATTTTTGCCCTGAAACATCCTGAAGGAAACCCTCAGGGAAGCAGGATGGATCCTGGCTCCCTGCAAACCACCCTGCACCTTCGTGCAAAGCAGCCCCAGACATCCCGGCCTCCTCATTGGTCCCAAACCATCACAAGGACCCCCAAGCCCCCCTGTTCCTGGGCTGTGTTTACTGTAATACAAACGTGTCTAGTAATAAAAAACACAGGGAAAAGGAATGACAGATGTTACAGGGAAATATATACTCGGGGCCCAGCGCTGCACTGGTGCTGTGCTGTGGAAATGGCTGGAGATTTGTAGCCAAGCTAAGGACGTGGTCAGGGCTGGAAAATTAGGGCCTGAAGGGATTGTGGGGTTAATTCCGTAATTATTTGTGCTGGGAGAAGCTCATAATTGCCAGTGAAGCCGGGGAGTGGGGGAGGCTGTGCGGACGTGAGCTTTAAGTGGCTGCTGCCCTGGCCGAGATCAAGCAGCTCCTCTGCCCAATATCCGCAGGGATACTGCTGTGCCGGATGGACAGACGGACAGACAGACAGCCGCACTCCCAGCCCAGACAGGCGTTTCCTCTCTGACCCTGCGTGGCACCGAAGCCCCCAGGCTGCTGGGGTTCCCCTCCGTGGCCGGGAGCATCCCGCAGGAGCATCCCGCAGCGTTGCCATGGAGACGCGGTTCCGGAGGAGCCCGGGTGCTGCACCCCTCGGGGGGCTGCAGCATCCCCTGCCCCACCGCAGCCCTGCCCCGGGAGATGAAAGTGATTTTAGAGCTTCATTAATGCTGCAAGGTGCTTGGCCAGAGTCCAGCGCAGGATCCGTCCCAGCGATCAGAGCCGTGGCCCTTCATTAGCGGCACCAACTGGGATTGTCATTAATGTGTGATGAGGGAGACCAAAAGGGCAGACAGACAGGGAGGTGGCGTGGACAGAGAACAGCACCTTTCCAGAGGGGCTTTTGCCCCCGCTCCTCCGCTCTGCGAGCCTCAAAGGCTCCCAAGCAAAAAACACCCTGCTCCCATTTGGGTAGGGGGTCACCGGGGCTCTGCCAAAGCAGTGGGGGTATGGGGACACCGACCCACGGCCCCACACCAGCTGTGGCTAACCCAGCCGTACCACAGAGCCTTCCCTCCCTGAGGCATGTCTGCAGCGTGATTTTCTCCCAGTTTTGTCTCCTGCCTCCTTTGGCTCTGCCTCCCTGGCCCTGCCTTCCCATCCCCAGCGCAGGGTACTGCTCCCCTGATCCCCCCCTCTGGGGATGTCCCCTCACCGAGCCCCTCGCCAGCACTGGCTGGCCTGCGTGCGGAGAGATCCTCGTTTTGCCAGCAGATGAAAACTATGCCGTTTAGTGAAGAAAACAGCAATACAGAAAGAAAAAAAAATAGGAATTTAAATTAAATTTAAATTACGACTTTGCCAAGGCTGTTGAGCAGAATCCCTTCCTCCTGCATCCAACTCTGCTCCCTCGCAGCGATCAGCCATGTCCAGCCCCGAGAGGCAGACATCCTGCCCGTGCTGGCAGGCATCCTGGATCTCCAGGAATCCCACACCTGCAAGGGGAGGATCCGTGGGATCCCTGGACCTGCAGGGATGCTTGACCTGTGGTGATCATGTTAACCACGGGGAGAGGAGGGAAACTTTTCCCCAGCCAGTCCCATCCCCATAACCCTGCTAACGGGAGGTCCCTGACCCCATGAACCCACCCATGGGGCTAAGCCCCTTCGTGCCAGGGGTGCATGGAGGTGCCCGGGGGTGCCTGGCAGCCACATCCCCCAGCCCACACACCCCACTGACGCAGGCTCCGACCCACAGCGTCGGACCATCCTTACCAGGACTCGGCCTCAGCAATTGAGGTTTCAATTCCTCGTGAGCAGGACAGCTGCTCGGAGCGGGGGCTGAGCTCTTGGCCATGCCACCAACACCCCCACTGCAAGCAGGGTTATTGCTAATAATAATACTCACAATGTCAGCGTCTCCCGGCATGGTGCCTGCTGATTTCCCAGCTCTGGGATCCACTCCGGGCGAAACAAGGCCCTGCTGGGAGCACACGGATCTCTGGCTGGGGCTGGGGTGGAGTCGTCAGAGCGACAGGGTGCTATGGATCAAGAAAACAAAGCCAGAGACCTTCCCCTGCCAGAGCTTAGTCCCTGCCCCAACATCCCACAGACTGAAGGGTCCCCAAACACCACGGGGAGATCCGCTCTTGCCCCCAGCTCGGGCTGAGCTGCCGGGACACATCAAGAACCCACAGGCTTGCACTGAGGCTGAGCACTACAACCAGGACCCCCTCTAGCACTTCTGTCTGGGTGTACTCCTTCTAAATTAGATTTTCCTCTTTTCCCTCTTATCCCTGCCAACCCCTTAGGAGCTGGGAAATAGCTTTGTCCCCTCCTTCTACCCCTTTAATTTCCAGCCATTCACCAAAACACCAATTACCTTTCTTGCCTGTTTTTCCAGGAGATAAACACATCCATGCCGGCCACGCTTTGCACATCCTGGCGGCAGCCAGCATCCCTGATACGTGGCAGGGGGAGCAGCTCCTGCACCCCTCGGCAACTGAGAGAGACATCAGTCACAGCCACAGAAACCTGAGTTTTAAAGAACAGGATGGTGAGGAAGAGGTGCTGAGGGGGTAGAAAGCCTGGTGCTGTCAGCAACCTGAGCAGGCACCCAGGAGAGATGAGGGGGTTGTGTGTGGGAGCAGGGTCTGCTCTAAAGGAAGGACCCAGGAGCTGCTCACGCAGCCCCGGAGGGATAGGGACCCCCAGCTCCATCACATCCTGGCTGTGAGGCCACACAACTGCTTGCGGAGATGGGGGTGACATCAGTGCCACCATACCCAGCACCCTGGATCTATCCAGGGCTCCATGACTAATTTGGGATGTGGTGGACATTTTTAATAGGCTGCTATAAATATTTATGGGCTGTCAGCTGTGAAAAAGGACCTTGCCTCCCGCCGCACCAGAAGGGAGACAGACCAAGCCCTTGCTGGTGGCCACGGGGGATCAGAAACCCTGAGGGCCACGGGGACATCCCCAGTTTACACCAGTGAGCATCCAGTTGTCAGGTTGGTGCACACCTTGCAGACGACCCAAGCCAGCTTCAGCCCAAATTCTGGTTGAACCTCGAACCAGTCTCCTCGCAGCCGTGACATCCCCGTCAAGCGCGGGGGTGAGCGCAGCGGCACGAGCGGGGGCCGGCTGTCAAAGCCGGTCCTCGAATCCCGCAGAGCCAAAGCTCACGCCTGTCACGGCAGCCTCCAGTCTGCTGAGCTGCAAAAACCTGATGAAAGCCTTGTGCTGAGTTGCAGTTCTGCTTTGCTGGCGCGCGTTGCCCGAGGGTTCGCCTGCCATCGGCTCCCACATCTCCACTTCTCCCTCCCAGCCCCGCGCCGCTCGGGCATCACCACTACCCCAGCCCCACAGACATCACCCCATGGAGTTGTACAGCCCGCCTTCTGCATTTCTGAAAACCTATTGATTCGTCTTTTATGTGCTTCACCCCAATGTATTGATCCCATTTAGCCTCCATAACTCAAACTAAATTAGCTGCCTTTAATCCGTGGATAATTGCAGTGAGCCCAGTTCTGCTTGTCCCAGATTCATGGTGTCGGGGACAGGGAGGGGAGCCCTGGGTCAGGCAGGGACATGCAGGTTCCTCCTCTGTGGGTAAAGCCCCCAAACAAGCCAGCGGGCGTCAGCCCCAAGGCACGGGGGAGAAGTGGCCTCAGGACAGCTATGCTGTGGGTAGAAACCTGGCTCCTGTGGCTAGGGACCCATCCTGCTATTCCAGCAGGAGATTTGGCCCAAAAACCCAGGCATCAGCGCCCAGCTCCTGCTATCCCCAAGCCCTGGGGTCCCTGATGTGGGTTTCAGCCTTAACAGATACCCTGAAGCGTTGCTACGTGCCCCTGCCAGGCTGCAGCGTACAAGGGGTTAACCCCAAAACGCATCCGGCGCTGGGGAAAGGAGCAGCCTCAGCCCTCGCTGGAGCTGTGTATAAAACCCCAGATGAAAAGCGGAGTCTGTTGGCCTTTGATGAGCAGGCGAGGCTCCCCAGGAGCCTGCGCCCCAGCTTTGCTCTCAGCATCTCTCGCCTCTAATTTAGCAGCTCACGAAGCGCCAAAGGCACCAGCACCTCACCTGGACTGACAGCCCAGCACAGCACCTGGGGGACATCCCCACACTGGTGACCCACTGGGGTCCCAGTCCCTCTGTGCACCCCCAACTCCCCCTTCTCACACAGACACCCACAAACCTGCACCCTCCTTCCCAAACATCCTCCTCCCCCCTTCTGCAAAGCCTCCAAAATACACATTTAATTTCGATCTAATGCAATAGTTACCGTGGTCCGTCACTACCAAAACCATATTAAAGGAGGATTAATAGCTGTGTAATGGCCAAGTATCTATTGCGTAACCCTTAATAAGTGCGGATGGCCTCCCGCTGTGCCACGGGCACTGCAGGGCCCCCAGCCACCCCTTCCCATCCTTCCCAACCCCCACTGGCCGAGGTTGACAGTCCATGAGAAATGGGTGAGATTCCTGCGGCGTTGCCAGGCAGGAGGGGAGATCTCCAAGAGTTAAAACTGGTTAAAAGCATCAGCCCATGGTCACAGCACCTGTTCGGCGGGG
>NW_010260098.1:13771-14066 GCF_000690775.1 Eurypyga helias
GGCGGGGCTGAGCGTAGTGCTCATGGGATGATGGTCCCCAAAACACCTTGGCACCATGGTCATAACGCCTGGTCGGAGGGGCTGAGCATCGTGCTCACGGGATGATGGTCCCCAAAACACCTTGGCACATGTACCTGGCAATGGCAGCCTGGGGACAGCTGCGAATTCTCCTTCACGGCCCCCAGCGTGTGTCCGCCCCTCTCTGCTTGGTACAAATCTGGCATTAAACAGCTTGGCTGCACCCTGCTTGTGCTTTCTCCCTCTGGGAAAGGAGGCAGGCAGCATCCCCATCCTA
>NW_010260098.1:14217-17864 GCF_000690775.1 Eurypyga helias
TGTCAACCCACTTGCAAGGGCAGAGCCAGTTGCCCATCTGTGGGATTCCCCCCCTGCTTTGGGGAGCGCTGCTCTGAAACACAGCACCTGGGGTCCCCAGTTGATCCTGGGAAAAGAGGAGCCGGAGCACACGGTGGCTCTGAGACGGGCTGAGCAGGGCAAACGCTCCAGGGCCACGTAGGGGTGGCAGATGGTTTGGATAGGAAGAGCCTGGACATGCTTTTGTGGAAGGGGAAACTGAGGCAGTGGCCGAGCCAAGCGGGGAGCTCCCACCACAGAGCCCCTGCGCCGCAGTCTCGTGCTCCCCCCTGGTCCCTGGCAGCGAACCACATGGAAAGTCAGTTTAAAAAGAGGAAAAGAAAAAGCACATTTTGAACAAGCATTGGCCGACTTCAGCTGCAAATTCACTTGTCAGGAATATTGGAATTACTGGAACTGGATGGCATGAACATCTGTGCAAAGCAAACGCCAGGCTGGGGAGGGGGGCGCGGAGCCGGCTCCCCTGCCAGCCCCCAGCGGGCGCCCTCCCCCCTGCCGTCCCCCCCAGCCGCCTGCGAGCGCGCAGGTGGGATGCCAGGGGAGGGTGGCTGCTACCCGACATGTGTCCCCCACCCACCTCCCGGTGCAGGGGGACCCCAGCAAGCTCCCCAAAATACCCTGGAGAGGAGGCTGCACCTCGGGCAACTCACCCCATCAGCTCACCGGTTCCAAATTCCCTTTGGGTGAGTATTGGAATTACTGGGCTCAACACAGGCATGGAGGAACTTCTTCTACCAGCCCCACATCTCCTGCCATAGGCTTCCCTGATGTTTTGGGGTGTGATGGGGCTTTTCCATCACTTTCAGAGCAGCCATATGACCAACAGTTCCCAATTTTCTCCCACATCAGCACTACTGCAGCCCCCAGCTACCAAAACACACTCGTTTATACCCAAAATACCCTTCAAGCAGGAGCTAATCAGCCACTCAGGCATGAGCCAATTGGGTGCTCAGGTGTCAGCTAATTGGGTGTTCAGGTGCTGACTAATTGGCCACCCAAGCATGGCACAATGGGAGGGGGCTCAGGCGTGACCTAACTGGGTGCTCACGCGTGAATTAGTTGCCTGAATTAGGGACCCACGCCCGGGCACCCATGCGGGGAGCAGAAATCCCGTTAGTTTGCCCAACGCACTTTATGAGAGGGGCTAGGAACAGGGATGCCCGAATTGCACCCCACGTGTGCCTCAAAGCGGGGGACAAGCACCCAAGCAGGGCTGGACCCGGGCTTGGGGACGCCCCTCTCCATCCTCCCTCTCCCCCAGACACAACATCACAAATAACAGCTTTCAAAGCCCCGGCTCCCCTTGAAGTCACATCAATGCCAGCGGAGATAAAAGCCGAGAGACCCAGAACCTGCGCCCGCTTTGCCGGGGAATATTAATTAGAGGGAAAGCCTCATGAGAGCTGCAAGGGTGGCCGTTGGCACTGCCTCCCCCCCACGTACCCCAGACCCCCCTCGAAGGGGCATGTCAGGCATCAGCCCTCCCGGCTGCCTTGGTGGGCTGAGCGATGGGGTACATTGCAGTTACCCCGATGTCAAGCGTTCACAATTTAAATGTTGGGTTTAATTATTATTAAAAAGAACAAAGAAGGGGAAAACTTGCTGCACCCCAGGCAAGCCCAGAGCTCCAGACAGGGTGATAAAACAGCCCCCCTGCACTCTACAGAGCAGCCTCATTTCCCGTTTGCGGGGAAAAAGCAGCACATGGGTTATATAACGCATTTTGGGATCTTTTTAAACAACTCTGCAGCTGGAGAAGGATGGGGGATGCACGAGGTGCTGCCTGCTGCCACCCCGAGCCTGCCCCGCTGGCGGGGAAAGGGGGATCCAGTGCTGCCCGGCGGCGAGTCCCTGGCAGCCCCGGCATCCGTTGCCAAAGGAAACATGGGAAGGGGTCAGGGGAAATGGATTTTAAGAAGCAGAATGGGAGTCCCGAGCACCGAGACCCTGCTCCATCACTCGGGCTGGCCGGGAAGCACTCTGCCAGCGCTGCCCCCCCACCCCACCCCGTTCATCGCCCCGGGGAGCACAGGCTGGAAGCCGACACAGGCAGCAAACCAACGGCCTTTGCGGTGAAATGGGTGGGTTGGTGACAGGAAAATAACAAGGAAGAAAGCGTTCCCGGGAGGGTTTAACCGCAGTGGTCGCGCCAGCTCCCACAGCCAGGCCTTCCCTTGGCCTGCCAACGAGGAGCAGCACCCACGGGTGCCCTAGCACCCAGTCCAGCCAGGGGACACAGAGCGGAGACAGAGGGGAGCAGGGGTGTTGCAACGGAACTCAACCAGAAATTGAGTTTTTTTGACAATGCCCCTTGCCAAGACCTTAAAGGGCTGAAGCAGATGGGTGGCTCCGGGGACAGGGCAGAGCATGACGCACGGGGCCACACAGGACAGGGCCACTGGCGGAGCTGCTGGGAGGACCAAGGTGCCACAACATCAGTTATTCATTACAGAGCACTTTTCTTCCTTTTTTGCTTTGTTTTGGTTTTTTTTTTTTTGTGAGGGGTGAGCCCAATTAATCCTGACAGATGTTCCTTTTTGCCCGTCGGCTGCTTACAGAGATGCGCCAACAAGCAAGGCAGTGAGGCAGCACCCAGTGCCTGTGCCCACGGGAGCTGGTGGGCACCAAAACAAGCTCGGCACGTCGCCCCCAGCACCAGGCTAACCCGGGACGGCTGCTGCACATGGACCTGGGCAGCTCCGGGGCCCCGAGACGTCTGGGCTTCCCCATGAGATGCTCAGCACCGTCGCCGAGGATGCTCTCCTGGCACGGACACAGCACCGACCCGCTCCGAGCGCTCGTGAGGGTGGGTGTCAAATCCATCCCTGCAGCAGAGATGCCAAGTAGAAAAAAAAAAAAAAAAAGAAAACTCAGAGGAAAGCAGCCAGCCATCTGCCAAACCAGCAATTTTCAGCTGGATTTCCAGAAACACTTCAGCTTTTAAAACGAAGAGAGGAGAGAAAATAAAAACCCTCCCCTTCTACAAGCATAGAAAGCATTCACGAGATGAGGTGCAAAATTCCTTTTTGACTTCAAAGGCATTTCTCTTGGCCAGTTACCCCCAAATCCTAGCCCAACCCGCTGGAAAGCCAGTGGGCAGCATGGCTCGGTGCTGGATCACTGCCAGATGACAGCATCCTGCCGTCCCGGGTGCGGGCTGCGGTGCTGGGGGAGCCCCGGGGTGTCAGAGGGATGCGGAAAGCGTGGTACTCGCCTGTCTGGAAGCAGGGAGCGGGATGAAGGTCAGTGGGAGGAGAGGGAGAATAAAGTTTATGTTGCAGCAAAGGGAGCTTGTGGTTGGCGATGGCATCCCACTTCTGCCGGGTGGGTTATCTCCCTCTGCTCCGTCTGCGGAGATGCCAATACCCGGCAACACCATCACCATGGCCAGTGTCAGCAGGATGTGGCTGAGCCCCCAGTGAGGATGGGCAAGACCCTCAGTCCAGCCTAGGCTTTGCTGGGAGAGTTCAGAGCAAACCTCCTTCTCCTCAAATGCCGGACTGAAGGTGGTTTTAGGGGTTATTTCTTGTGCTGTTATTGGAACTTTCTGGAAGCAAAGGCAGGGGCCAGGCTGAGCAGCCACAGCCCTGAGCACTCCAGCCCGCAGC
>NW_010260098.1:17878-19324 GCF_000690775.1 Eurypyga helias
AAACGTAGCCCCAACCAATCCACCTCACCACCCACTCACCCCTGCCTGTGCCAGCCCAGCTGCCCCCCCCCAGCTGCCAGCCGCTCTCCTGCCCACAGATTTGGGGGTCCCCAGCCCCCTCTGCTCGTGTCCCAGCAGGGGAGGCTGACAGCCCCAGCCTCAGACATCTCCCCCCGGGGGCACTAACCCATAGTGATAATCAGGAGCCCAGGGCAGCCATGGGACCCCCCCCAGCTCCCGGTTTCCTAGCCCTCAGCCCCCTCCAGCCAACCCAGCCCCAGGGAAGCACCCCCCCAGCTCGCCACAGGTCCCAGGGGACACAGCGTAGCCTGGCGAGCCCCATCCCAGCACGGACACAGACATGGGGCTTTTACAAATTAAGCAAGACTTTGAAAAGCGCTTTCTTGAGCTGTACCAGGTCTCCACACCCTTGGCAAAGCTGGGATGAGATGTTTAGCTGTCTGGAAGTGCTTAGGCTGGGTCTTGTGGCACGTTTTCATCAGTTGTGGCAATCAGCAGGTTTTTTTACATGCACTGTATATTAACTTAATGTACGTTACAACCTGCCCTTAATGGAAAAATACCGTGGCTGTCGTAACCGGTAACACTTCGAAAAGCACTTGACTCCCAAGTCATCCAGGTGCTTTTGACAGTGTTACCCTGGGTTGCTATAGGAACCCTAAGAGTTTTCCCATTAACAACGGGATTTATATTTAATTTGTTTTCCTTCTCCTTGGCGAGGAGCGAGCACGTGTGCAGGGGGAGGAGACGCTCCTCTGTGGGTGTCTCCCGGCCATGCCAGAACCAGCACTGGGGACCAGAGCCAGTTGTGCCAAGATGCTGCCAGGGCAGCGGGGCAAGCCGAGCCTGACCTGCTGTAGGCAGGGAACTGCGCTGGAGGAACCATGCGGGAGGCAGCTGAAGCCCAGAGTGGATTTATTATGGGTCTGTCCCGTGTTCCTAGTCTGGCTGGAACATCTGTCTCCCCCAGACCTTCCTGCAGGCGGAGGGGCCGAGGGTCTCACGCGCAGAGCATCCCACGCAGCTCCTGGGGCGAGGTGACGGGCAGGGAGCAGGAGAAGTTGCTGCAGAGATAGGCAGTGGCTTTCCCATCCTTCCTCTTCAGGGATGCAAGGAAAGGCAACTGGCGGTAGAGGAACCCAGCGCTGTCTCCATCTGCCAGCATCAGCACCTGCCCGAGGAGAGGCTGTGAGAGCACAGCCAGATGTCCCTTCCCTCCCCCAGACATGACAAGCGCGGGCAGCATCCCCCTACACTCACTCGGAGAGAGAAGGGGATGGGGAGCTGAGGGGACCCACGCCACCCCTCTGCCAGGGACCCACGATGGCCACCTCCCCATCGTGCCTGCGCTGGAGGGAGCGTGTGGTCCACACCAGCCCCGGCAGCTTTGGCTCTTTTTTCCACTCCAGACAGCCAGCAATGAGC
>NW_010260098.1:19338-19692 GCF_000690775.1 Eurypyga helias
TGCCGCGGTGTCCCAAGCCACCCTGGGGACACCCCCCCTGCCCAGGGACAGCCCCCAGCCAGCCCTTTCCCACCCTGCAGCCCAGCTCCTCCTGCCCTCCAAACGCTTCCCAAACACCTCAGACAGCGGGGAGCGGTGGGCCGGGGGCTCTCCCAGCTGACACAGCAGCACCAGCCAGGGGTGAAGACGGGGTAGCCGTGATAATTAGCTTTTCTGAAAGGGAAAATGTTTGTCGAAGCCTCAGGGCCTGTGGGCTGATCAGGGGAAGGGCCAGGAGCTGGCAGGGAGCCTGGTGCTGACGCAGATCCGAAGGGTGAGCAAAGCACAGACCCTTCCCAGGTCCAAGGCCCGGCA
>NW_010260099.1:0-19744 GCF_000690775.1 Eurypyga helias
GTCAGGCTTTTTTCCAAACCGCACAGCCTTCCAGCCAGTGGGGAGCACACGCTTGTGCTGTGACTGTTATCTGAGCCTGTCAGTCACCCTCGGGCCGTTAGGTTTGACGCTGTTCAAGCTTTTCACGTGCGCTTGGCCTTTCCGTGTGGCTGCGCGTGTCCTTGTCCCGCGGTGCGGTTTGCAGTCGTAGTTTCGGTGTGTCGTGGTGCCGGGTGGCGCTGCGGGGCGGGGGGGTTCAGGTGGAGAAGTGTGCTTTCTGCCAAAGTTAGCACGGCTGTCGTCGGGGGAGGGGGCTGGCTCGACTCGTTCAGAGCAAGGAAACCCCCAATGGCAGTTCCTGGTTTGGTTTTCGTACGTTAAAATCGCTGGATGTGCGGGCCCGGCGGTACTGGGAATAGAAGTGTGGCCTAAAGTAGCGTGTGTGTAACTGTCGGTGAGAGCTGCGTGTGCCGAACACCGGGCTGCAAGGGCCACCACCGGCTCCTTGGCCCGTCCCCGTGGGGTCGGGGCAGGCAAGGGCGGTGGAGAAGCCCTTGGGGGAGGAGAAGCTCATCTGTGCCGGGAAAGGCCAGGAGTATCCTACCGCAATTAACCGGCTGGGCTGCTGGCAGCTTCGACTTCTTTCTTATATTTCCAAGAGGTGGAAGTTAGGTTTCGAGCTACTTTTTATCACAGACAGAAAAAATACGTACCAAAACTCAACGTTTCACGTGCTGCCTAGGTATGTCTGTCCGAGGTTGGCGGGAGGGGTGGTGTGTGCTGGGTGGGTTGGTTTGCTGAGCTCCAGTGCTCGCAGTGCAGTCTGGTCGCTGTCTCCTAATGGCTCTTGGGTCACGATAAACATCAATCTGCTGCACAGGCCGATTTCTTTACCTTGATATAGGACCACAAACATTTCTTCTCAGTGTAATTGCTGTTGTACTTCAGAAGGAGCAGTAACTTTTACAGCTGACCAGTTTGCAGTACTATTCGTGCACGTTTGAGGCCAGCATATGTAGCAAAAGGATTAATTTGAGGAGCTGCTTCATTGTGTCTGTCTCTCTTCAACAGCTCTGACAGCAGGTTGCAGAGAACCAACAAAAGCAGATGGCTGGAGGTGGCCCTTGCTGCTTTGGGGAGTGGGCTATTAAATATTGAAAGATTAGAAGACAAGCTCATTAACACAAAAAATTACTTTATGCTAAGGTGTGTTAAAACAGTCTGGGAGAAGTATGAAAAGTGTATTTTTTAAGCATTTTTAATATTCTTGATACTGAAAGTTCATTTTTTTTCAAGTGTACGTAGTTCCACGTACAGCGATTGGATGTAAGGTCATCACAGAATCCCAGAATGGTTAGGGGTGGAAGGGACCGTAAAGGTCATCCAGTTCCAACCCCCCTGCCATGGGCAGGGACACCTTCCACTAGACCAGGTTGCTCCAAGCCTCATCCAGCCTGGCCTTGAACACTTCCAGGGATGGGGCATCCACAGCTTCTCTGGGCAACCTGTTCCAATGCCCCACACCCTCATGTACCTATGCAGACATGCTTTACATATGTAATGCTCTGGCAGAGCACTTGTGAGGGTTACAAAAAAAAAGGGTGTACTGCATCTTGTGTGACATGTCAAAGGTATGCAGAGCATGTTTTGACCTAATGCATAACAGGTTAAATTGGAGGTTGCCTAAACTGTAAAATCTGTTCTGGTTGTGTGGACTGAATCTTTTCGGCCGTTATGGGAGTTTTCTGAAGGCTTACACACATTTCTACAGAAGGTGTCTCACCAGGATTTACCTTTCAGGATCAAAGAATACCAATATCAACATCCAGAGGAACATGAATTAACTGAGGAGCTGAATAACTTAATGTTTGGGTTGATTTTTTTGTTAGTGCTGCAGTGAAGGTTGTTTCCCTTAACCTCTCCCTCTCGTTAGGTCACATGTCAAGGCCATTTAAAATGTATTTTGGTATTGCTGCGCCTGCTGCTTTTTCAGGAGTGTGATGCATGCTACTTTTTCAGGAGTGTGATGGCTGTCGCTGCTTAGTTTGATGCTCTTTAAAAGCCATGCACAATATCCTGCCTTAGTCCCAAACCTGCCAGGAGCAGAGTGTCATCTGTGTAACCTGTACCCAGTCGTCGTCAGGAATAACTGTTTGAAGAGTTGCAACTTAACCCTTCTGTTCTCCTGGGAGCTTGTCTAATTTTATATTCTTTAAGGGTGTTTTTGGGGGGAGGGGGGGTGTCTCTGGCTTTTTGTGACCTTCTGTAACTTCTGGAGAGCTCAGAAGTGAGTGTGATAAGCTCAGTATGGCAACCTTCATTTCTTTTGACTTGTCAGACTAATCCTGTAGTATATTTAGTACTTGCAAATCCGGGATTTTCTCTCCAGCTACACAGTAGACCAGAAATGATAATTCACACTTCCTGAGATGCTGCACCAATGTGTTGAGGTATGGTGGGAAGAGGAACCTGAGAAATCTTGGCATCTTGCAATAATGCACATTATTAAGGTGAAGGTCATTAGAATGCCTGCAGTGGCAGTGCAGTTTTTCTGCAACTGTCTCACAGTGTTGTGAAAAAATCAGGGGAGTTTAAATCATGCTGCTCAGAAAAGGAATGAGGTATTTTTTCCTCGCTTAGCATGAGTGCGGGTATGTATTTTCAATTCACATGATGATTGTGGAATTTATTCTGTACCTTTATGAAAAAATAATCTCCCTTTTGAATGTCTGAAAGTGATGCCTGGTTCATGTGTCATTAAATTAGAAACTGCAGGAAAACAAAGAACCATCTGGAGACTTGGTGGGAGGGAGGTTGAGATTTCTGGTTAAATGTACTATCAACACAGGAAAAAACTATAAAGGTTCTTTCAGCTTCAAAAGGAGGCAAACTATGCTGGGTATTTTGTCTGATTGGTTTGTTGTTTGGTTTCGTTTGGTTTTTAACCATCTTCTTTTCATAATTAGGAGGAGCACCAGAATGAAAGACATGGACAATACCAAAACTGTGAAGAAAGAGTGGTAGGTGCCAGTTCTCCCCCTCCCCCTTTTTCTTCTTCCTTTCCTATTGCTGATTGTCTTGTTCTGCCTTTTCAAAGTTTGTGTTAAAATTTTAAATTTTGGTTGCTGTATCCACCTGCTCCACATAAACTGAACTTTTTAAAAAAAAATACTGATTTTACTGAAACGCTTCACAAACCTAGAGTGTTTCCTAGATGCAAGAAGCTGCATAAATATTTTTACTTAAAACAGAAAGGCAGCCTTACAAATTGCTAACTCCCTGTGCACCTCTACATTTGCTATAGAGATGTTTCATTTTCCAGGTGTGTTCCTGAGGTAAAGCATAATTTTAATACCTAGAATAACACCTCCAGTTTCTTTTGTTCTACTAGAAAACTAAGCTGGGGACGGCATACTTCCAAAATGTCATCTTTAATGTTGTTGAGTTTTTCTTTTGTTTACAAAGATTTTAGTCTGCAGGGATTCTTCGTATTGCATAGACACACTGCAAACAATTCATTTTTATGCAAATTTATCTAATTACCATTCACGTAAGCATGCTGCTTTTGAATTCAATGCAGTTTTATGTAAAACTGGATATTTTTCAAGCACTGGGATTTTTTTTTCCCAAATTGCTTAAAATAGACTTTTCTGAATCTCCATAGGACTCACTCCTGCAGTGTTTACTAAAAGCTGCATAATCCTCTTACTTTGCATAGAACCTAAACTGAAATATAATCTTTCATTCAGGTTGCATATTTCTGCGTTTTGATTGGTGAAAAGCTAACAGAAATAGCTGTCACATATAGAGTGTTCTATAAAAAGATGTGGTTAACACATCATTTTTTAACACTTGGGCAGTCTCCACGTTCTGAAGTTTTCTATTGTATTTCTGCAGCGTGCTTCAGCAGCGTTGAGTCACTTGTTCTTGGGTGTCTCTAATGTACTTTGGAAGCAGTAATAGTGGTGCTGTCATGGTGCTGGGACTGGGGAGGATCTCGAGGGGCTGAGTAGTAAATCCTAGGGCAATTTTCTTCTATGTCTTTTTAAAAACTTATGGCAGAGGAAGTCACCCATGGCAATGCTTCAAGGAAGGCCTTTCATTGGTGTGCAGTTAAATGTTTGATGGTCCAAGTTAGACGTGTGAATCATCTCACTTGGATTCCCTGCTGTGATACCAAATTTAGAAGCTTCTGCATAGATGAACTCACCTTTTCTATTGTATTTTTTTTAACTTGGGCTCCTGAAGTGCAAATAATAGCAGTTAGAGATTCTTAAGAAGTTCCTAGAAAAGGCACAACACGTAGCTGACCTGAGGCACCAGCCAAGTAAGCTGGGTGCAGGGGAGCATGCCTTTTGCACCTCTTGGCACTGAGCTTCCAGAGTAACTGTCTGTCTTCTAAAGTGTTCCCTGAGGCATCATTTTTACATATGTCTTTGTTCTGCAGGATGTGTAAATCGGGAACCGGCGATCAGATTTTGAACGGTACGGAACAAAACTGTGACTACTTTGTAGATAACCTTTTTGAAGAAGCTGAGAAGGTTGGTGCTATATGTATGCCCCCAACTACAGTCCAGAACCAGGTAGGCAGCAAAGAAAAAATCCTTGTGTTTAATGTAATCGCATTCCAGGAGTACTCTGGAAAACAAATGTCAGGGGTCCAGCGGTCTTACCCAGTACACCTGTAAATACACGTGCACAGAATTCAGGCAGCAGTAGGAAGAGTCTCCCATCTCGTAGTCAATCAGGTGTATGCTTCCGTGCTCCTGGCAGTTACTATTTTATAGTGGCTTTAGTGTTCCAGGAGTTACACTGGGGTTGGCTGATACACTCCTGCTTTGTTGGGAAGGAGGGCAAGCTGATCCTGAGGTGCAAGGAATGACAACTGCTGTTACATAAGAGGTGGTTCAGAGAGTTGCAGGCTTCTTGCACAGAGGCACAGACCAAATTATTTTCATTTGCACTCCTTTGTGCAGTTGTGGTAGTAGTGGGATGTTTAGTATGGCTTTGTATCTCATTGATTCTGTCCTTTTTGCATTTTCCCAAACACTGGGAAGGGGATTAAGAAAAGGTCATGTAGAACAAAGATGTTAGGGAGAAATTTGCAGAGGGCATTGCTGGAAATTACATTCATGGATGCCCACTAAGCCTGGAAGAAAAGGAATTTTGGGAGCAATACCTAGAATTGCAGTTCTGAAACAGTGTTCCATGGCAATGCTTGTGTCCATGTCTAAATGGGAAGTTGGTGTGGAATAATTAGTCCATGATAAACTTGCATACTGGCTCACTGTAGAGGAACCTTGCCGTGATGAGAATTCCTCCCATATGCACAGGTGCCTTGAGCCCCAAGGCTTTTTAAGGGAATCGGATCTTGCTGAGTGCTTTGTAGCTTTTTGACAAGATTACCCAACCGAAAGAGGATTTTATCAGCAGTTTGCACAGGCTGTGTATGTATGTTCCAATCATCTTTATCAAGACTGTGCAAAAAAAGAAAAAATAAGAGAAAATTGTTTAGTTTGAACTACACTTGATAACAGTTACTTCCAGGTGAGGTGAATTCTGCATTTGTACATGCTGCTTATGCCTCACCTGTGGCCAAGTGTCTGTCAAGACACTATTTCAGGGATTAGACCTGGATGACCAAATGCTTCCTTCAGTGGCATGATGCATAAATATGAAAATGCAATCCCAAATCTATCAGTGTTGGAGAGTTTTCAGTGAACAGTGTGAAGGTTGATGTGGAAGTAGTGGATGTTCTCTGGCAAAGTTAATGAATTACTAAAAACTTATTTTTTCCTTCCCCTAGCAGCAGGGTTTTGAATACAGCCAGGAATTCCAGGGTAGCCCTAACGTATGACAGCCTGAAAGTAAATTTTCTGATACTTGCTGCATTTCCTGAGTGAAAGGCTTCTTATCTTTCAGAAAGCCCTGAATGATCAGGATTTACCCTAATAAATCCCCAGCTGGACTATTCTGGTAGCTGGTGTTCCAATGCCAGGCATGTGCGCTCTCAAATTAGCTCCTGAAGAGTTGCAGCTGGCTGGGATATTCCAGCTCTTTTTTTTTTTTTTTTGTTTTTCCTGCTGGGTTGAAGTAGTGTTCTTGACCTAGAAAGCAGAATGATTGGGGGGAGGTTTATTTCTAACCCTGACTGACACCAGACATTCAGAAATGTCACTTACCCCTTGTGATTGCTCTGCCTGTTGGCACAGGGCTGGAGCAGATTATAGTGAGCCTTCTCTCAGTATTTTTAGTCCATGCAGTGGATGATTTAAAATCATAGGGTACTGTGGGTAGACCAAGCTGGCTTTACATCAGTGTTATAATAACAATTGCTCTTACTTTATAGGTTGATGTAATCATTAAACTTTGGAAAAACGGGTTTACAGTAAATGACGGTGAACTGAGGAGCTACAGTCATGTTGCAAACCAGCAGTTCTTGGACTCCATTAAAAAAGGGTGAGTTTTTTTGTTCTTGATCAGCCTGAGTTAATGTGCTTTGGATAGCACTTAGCTTATGCTCTAAATTTTTTACATAGCTGCTGAGCTTTGCTGCAGTGCAGTAGCCTTGCAGGAGTGTAGGCCACTGCCTGTCTCAGTTCCTGCAGGGCTAATGGCTGTTTTAACATCAACAGGTTTAATACAGCTTTCGGTTGCCGTAGTTGTATGGTTGCTGATGAAATCAATAAAAGCGGGTGTTGGTAGGGGGCACAGCAAGTGCAGGATGAAAAAAAAAAAAAAAGAGCAAGTCAGAGCATCCAGTAGGAGCTACTGATCAAGCTGTACTTTGACTAACAAACTCAGTGCACGAGTGGTTGAGCATTTCTGGGTCTGTGGTCTTTAAGGCTTAAAGTAAAAAGAAAACAAATGGGCATGGTTGCTCCATGTAACACCAAGAACCTCTCATCAGTCTTAAATTTCAGTAATTTTTCCTAGTACAAACTTGCTACTTCAGTCATTTGTGTCTGTAGTAATTAGACTTTTATCTGCCTCTTAAAAATGAGCCTGCTATCATGATTTCTGCTAGTGTTTGCAGTGTTGCTTTAAAAAAAGCAGGTTGCTCATACAAACCAGTATAATTTTGAGCCTTTAATTTGTAGTCTGTTTCCTCACCCCAAACAAATGGAAAAGAGAATATAATTCAATGGTTCCTTTTCAAATACATGAAATGAATTAGCCAGTGTGTTTTTTCTTTTCCATACCTTACTAGCCCATCGAAAATATTAATTTTACACTGTATTTCTCCTCCATGGCTGTCACGTGGGTTAGTTGTGATAGCATTAAGTGCATTGTTTAAAGTCCTTTGCTTTGTGTGCAAAAGTTTGCCAGTTTCTTCCACCGTTTGCTTGTGAAGATGCTAATTACAAGATGGTTCCTGCATGACCGTTGATGGTAGAGAAGCACTTAGTACAGCTCCTGTGCCAGCTGAGCCCCACCACCCGAAAACATAGTATCTGCATCAGAGTCATAGACAAAGGGATTGTTGCGTTCTGCTTAATGCAAATAAAGCATTACTGAGGTGATGTTACTGCACTAGAGTGTAGCTATCAGCAAGGGTCTGATTTTTTAGAAGCTGATATTCTTGTTTACTTGTAATTAGACATGTTGTGTCTAAACAGTCCTTTGTCTTTAAAAGCCAATTCTCTTTTTTTGTTTTACTATGGGGATAAAATAATGGAACCTTTTGCAGCAATTTATGGCAATACCGAGCTTCCTACACATCATGTGCTCTGGAATGGTAACTGCTGAGTAAAGCTGAGCAGCGTTCAACAACACGTGTGATGATGTCATTTAACTGGAAAGTGAATAACAAAAAATGCGCAGTTCAGAATTTGAAGTTATGTTATGCACTTCATGTAACCCTTAGTAAATACTTTACTTGTGATTTTTTTTTTTTTAAAGCAGAGTCCTTGAAAGGATAAGCATAGAACAGGTATTAATGATTAATCTGGTTTGTATACTGAAAACACCACAGTAGTTCTTTTTCTGATGTGTGCTGTGTGTTTTTTTTTTTCTTAAGGGAACTGCCTTTTGAGCTACAAAAAGTTTTTGATAAGGAGGAGGTAGATGTGAAAGTGGAAGATAAAAAAGATAAAGTGTATTTGTCATCAAAAAAGCCAATGTTTCATCCCTTTTCTGGACATGGCTACAGATTAGGAAGGTGAGTAGTCTGATGTGATCTGTGATTTGAGTAGCTGAAGGAAACTACCTATGGCAAAGGATCTCATACTTCAGTTTAGACGTGACCTGTGGAGTTCCCTAATCCAAGTTCCTGCTCAAAGCAGGGTCAGCTGTGGGGACAGATGAGATCGCTCAGGCCTTTATCCCGTGGGGCCTTGAAATCCAGCAAGAGTGGAAGCTGTGCAGCTTGCGTCAGTGCTGGACTGTCCTCATGGGAAATACATTTTTCCTTCTATCCAGTCAGAATGTCTGTGGTTGCAGTTTATATCCACCATGAAGAGCCTGGCTCCCTCCTCCTAATGACCTCCAGCAGATCCTGGCAGGCTGCAGTTAGGTGTTCCCCTGACACTGTCTCTTGCACAGGCTGAAGAAGCCCATCTCCCCCAGCCTCTCCTCACGGGGCGAGCGCTCGAGGCTGCAGCTGTCGGAGTGGCCCTCTGTGGAGCTCACTCCAGTTTATTGACATGGTTCTTTTATTTTGGGTACCAAACCGGAGTGCAGTATTTCGGTGTGTCTAGCGAGTGCTGCATGGGGGATGACTGGCTCCCACAATCTGCTGGCTGGGTTCCTGTTAATACAGCCAGGATGCTGTTGGCTTTCTTTGCTCAAGGTCTTTATATTAGCAGAACTGTTTCCAGCTGAAAGGCTGTTGCTTTTCTATTCTGTGGTTTAAGAGAAAAGAATCTCTTTTAAGGCTCATACTTTGTGTGAGAAGAGGGGAGTAGGACTCCCATAAAAGGAAGTGAAGTAAGAGGTTATTTTGCATTCTCTTAAATTCTTCAATATTTAACTAGGCAGTTACTGCAGTAAGACATTTTAGCATGTTACTGATCCTCTTTCCTTTATTCCTTGACCCTCTTGTGGTTGGGGAGGGTCAGCCACTAATGCCAATGCTAAAACTGGACTTGATTTATACCCAAAACAGTACTATATTTTGGAAGGCTGTTGTAGAGGGTCAGGCCAAGAGTTCACGTATTTGATCCCTGTGACTTTTGCTTACTCCTGCCAAATTATCTGCTTCGTACATCCCTGTTATGTAAGTCTTACGTGCCCATAAAAGCAGACTGCAGCCAAGGGAACAGAACCTGCTCAGGAGCCTGCAGGAAACCTTCACAGATAGAACGGCTTAGTGACCTGCCAATTGGAGTTAGGGTCTGGTGAAACCTTCGTTGAACAGCTTGTTTCGCTTAAGTGGAAAGAGCTTGCTGCTAAGGCCCTGTGCTTGTGCTGAGAGAAAGCGTGACCTGGGTAGGAACAGGTGAGGCAGGGCAAAAAGGTAATAATGTGTGGAGTAAGAGGTGGATAATGGTAAAGGATGAGTAGTTCCAGGCTGCCTCAGAGAGGCAAGAATCTTTTATCAGTTTCATCTGTTTCTGTAGCACGGTCCATTCAGTTGCTACATGCTTGAGGAGGTACAGTCACTAGGGAGAACCTTCCCCTGAGAGATGGATGCGATGCTGCGAGACTTGCTTTTGGTAGCGCTGAAATCCTGAGCAAGCGAAGGTCGATAACGTAACCTTGTTTTATGTACTAGTCGACCTGTATCTAGCAGAAGGAAGAAGCTGTGCAGTGTGGTAGGTTTCTGCTGCTAACCAGTGCTAAACGGTAGGTTGTTCAACTGCTTGTCGTGCTCTGTCATGCCTACAGCAAGTAATGATCTTGCTTCCCAGTAGGCCAGTTAGGTTCTGAAACATGCTGTTCTGTGAACTTCGGTTGACTGGTCTTGTACACTGAGACATCCTGCAACTTGCTCAGCATTTTTGTTCTTTATGGACTGGATAAAATGCCTTTTTTTTTTTTTTCCCTCCTACTTTTGCTGATCTTTTCGGTGCTATGCTTTCAGAGGCTTTTCTTTAAAAACAAGGAAATATTTTTTTGCTGATGCTGGAAACATGAGCCATAAGTGCTCTTATTCCATAAACTGCTCACTTCCTGCTGTCCGTTGCATGTATATGCTACTCTTTCAGCAGAAAAGCTTTGTGGGGAAATGGTAATGCTGCCCGAGACCTGTAACAAGTTTTAAGCTATAGAACTCCTCCACAATTCTATTTGTGTGCATAATTAGAAATGAGAGAGGCAAATGACTGAGCAGTTTACTTCAGCTCATGACCTGGTCAAACTTCTGCTTATCAAATAAATATATTTTTAATACTCTAGATTTTCTGCCAGTGTTCCCAGGTGGATGAATTATGTGGTGGATGAACCATTATGAATCGAGTCTGCTTACTGGCTCATTAAAACTTACGTTGGAGGGAAATGATAGTTTTTTTGATATAACTCAGATGAGTTTGACCTCCCCTTCTGTTGTAAAGGAGAAACAAATCAGATTTTCCCAATGCACCCCTTATGAACCTGTATAACTAATGGGTATATTCTGTTTTATCTACCACTGTTCAGCTGCACCTAATATTGTGGGACTGTAACAAGATCTGCAACTGCACTTTTATCTTATCAGTGCATTTTAAAAACTGCCTCAGAAGCATGTTCATCAAACTATTGACTGAAATCCCTTGTAACAAAGTGGGCTTGCTCTATAACCTCATCAGGGGAAAACATGGTGTGTCAAGCTTCTTATCCATTTGTCAGCGTAAGGCATGATACCTAACTCTTGGGAGTTTTCAGAAAATTGACAGAAGGCTCTTGCATCTCTTCGATCTTTAGTTTATATGTTTTATAAGATTCTCAAAAAAAAGGAATATGCCTTTAAAAGGGGTGGTAATGCTTTGATCTCAGGCTAGTAAGAGGCTTAGATTCTTGATTTGTGGCTCTAGCCAAAGCTTCCACGACCAGATGACTGTATCTGTCAGCTCTACGAGAGCAAAGCTATTAAGTATAGAAACACGTTAAACCTTGGTGAACATAGATCTTCTGACTTTCTCTTGCAGCTTAGCCTAACATGTTGGCTTCGGTTTCACACGTTCTTGCTATTGAAAGAACCATCTCCGTTGCCTACAGCAAATTCTGAGATGTGGCTGTGAGAGAAGTTGGCTTGAGAATGACACCATAATCTGTATCCGTGTGAGACAGTTCTCTGAACTGCAACTGTGACTGATGGGCTGAAACTTAATTGGGCCCAGGCTAAACCAGACGCCTGGCAGCTGCAGGATTTGCTGCCTCTCTGGTCTCTGCTGTACTGGAGACAACTAGCTCACACTTCAGAGTCTGAACCTGGAATGAACCCCAGTGATCAAGCAGACAGCGAAAGCTGATCATTGCTGGACTGAAGTATGACTTGAACTTCTGTTTTTTGCTCCCAAGACTGTTTTAACACTTTCTTGCTGGTGTTCAAGTGTATTTTTCCAAATCTGGAGAGCAATTAGGGTTTATTTTTGTATTGAGATCAAGCATGAACAGAAGCTGGGTGTGAGACAAGTTCATTGGTAGATTTACATAGGTGGGTGACAGTAAGTGGGTGACCTGTACTTGGACTACCGGGATGCTTAACAGATGTGCCTCTTGGAATCAGCTGGTTCCCAGTTCCTGTTCCCCAGCTGATTTCTTTGTAATGCAAACCAGTCAGTTCTGTGCTTCTCATCTGCCTCCAGTTGCAGTGAATGTCTCGTATCGCTCACTTGGGAATGAGATTGCTTGATTCTCATTCTTTTTGCAGAGTTTCAATGGAAAAAATAAAAAGTACCTCTATTGGCTGATAGCCTGGAAGTTAGGGCACTTAATTAGGAAGTGGTTCATACGAGGTTTTGAAATACCTCATACTGAGAAGGACTTGAGCCCAAGACTCTAACTTTATTAGCTTGAATATATTAAGTCATTAGACATCTTTATTTTAATAATAAATTAGCTGTGACTTTTCTGGTTTATTATTAAACACACATGTAAGAACATAAGGATGTCAGGATGGGGTTTGTCCGCAAAGCAGATGTAGTATTCTTAAGACTGTTAATCCATGGCCATCAGTTACTGACTTCTCGCTCAAGAACAGTAACTCATCGATTTTCTGTGCAAAGGAAAAGCTGTTCTACAAGCCACCGTGTTCATGTAGTCAGTGACCGCAGCTCAGAGAAGAAATGGTAACTCCTTAAATCACTGCTGTTGTTTCGCAAGCGAACATCTGGTTATGCTCACACGAGGTGAGGATATGCCGTGGGATCAGGCCTCACGATGACTTAAACAGTACGTGCTGAACAAGCTTAGCCCTGAAAGAAGCACTAAGCTCTAGATACTTCAGAACCAACATTTTTGCCAATAATATGGTTTTTTCAAGATCACACACTTCGACTCAGATTCCTGTATTCTGTCAAGTCCTTTTATCCATCTTTGCCCTTATGGTAGGGTCAGCTGTCCCTTAGGAGGGGAAAAAAAAAAAACCCAAAGCACCGTATGCATCAGCCGGGATTTTCACATTAAGTAAATTCCTTTGCTAGATGAGTAATGCTTCTGAGATGAAATAGATGATGCTGGAGTCTAAATCAAGGCTAAAAACATTCAGTTAAATTGAATTACTGTAATCACATTATGGTGAAAATTAGCACTGACTATGCAAATTCAGTACTCAAACCTCTGAAAGTTTCACCTGTGATTAGAGTACAAAAAAATGCATGGTGTCATGTTTCAGCTCTTGTGTATTTCTATTTAATCCTTTGATTAAATGTTCCCTTCTGTCTTGTAAAAATATTTATCATGAGCAAACTGAAATTCTTTAGCATGTTGAGGTCGTCAAGAGAAAGTATTGGCATATGGTTAAAAAAACAAATAAGCTGACATTTATGTCAGTATTCTTGTATTTGTTTTGAAAAGTCATCAGTGCACCCTGATACCAGGCAGAAAGCTGTGGAAATGGAGGTCTGGAGAGAGGTTCAAGCTTATGGACATACACAGAAGGTGTAACCTCATATGACTTTTCTTTTCAGTGCTGCTCCAAGGATAATCTCTAAAGTAATAGATGATCATCAGAGAGCTGGCAACAAAAGACGCCTGCCTTTAGTACCCTTAAATGATTTGGAGCCTGTCACTAACATCCAGATCTGGTTAGCTGATGGGGAAAGAATAATTCAGAAATTCAATGTTTCACACAGGTAAGATTTATTTCAGCACTGTCATATGTCTTTGCATCTGAACTATTTGTCCCATGTCCGTACACTTGATAAGTCTCCAAGTTCGTGAATAATCCGCCTCTTCAGTTCACTCACACTGGGCTGCTGTTCAGCTGTATCTAGAATACCTGCTTTCAAACTTTTTGAGAAATTGATCTTTAGCTGACAAGAGAGGGGCATAAGAGGAATGTGAACAGATATTAATAGTGTGTTACTTGAGTGCAAAGGAAAATCTGAGGAAACTGTAGGAATTCTCTGTAGGCTAGTGGCAGTTAAGGTGTGTGTATTGCTCACTACTAGAGGAAGTGGCTTTTAAGTTGACAGATCTCTCACAAAATGACTACATCTGGAGCAAGTTGGTTAGTAAAACCCAGATAGTCATTGGGCACAGCTGGGAGCTGGAAGATGTGACTTAGAGGAGGGCCAGGATCAGTGCACTGGGGAGGTTCTGCACCTGCACGTCTGTCCTGTCAGCATGGACAGAATAGATTGCATCCAATGAATTTATTCTTAATTAGTAAAATTTCCAGTTCCTGAAGAGGCTTATAAATGGGGACAGCATCAGAAGGTGTCAGCACAGCATATGTATGCAGGAGCTTTGAGAAAGCAGGATTAACTGTTTAAATTGTAGAACTACTGTCTTTAGAGACCTTTCTCAAATTTGCAATTTGAGAAATTACTCCATTACTATACAGTCACATCATATGGAAAGGCTATGTCGCCTGTGCTTCTCTGTGAAGCAATTTAAAGTGATCATAGATTTAACACAACCCAGACTGCTGTCAGGAATAAACTGTGTATGTCTTTGAGGCTGGTCAGAAGGAAAGCTCAGCAATTGAAGGTTAATGACTAACTTTTTCTTTAACTTGTACTGATTTATTACTGTTAGTGGCCTGAAGTATGAACTGAAACACTGCTGTGATTGTACTGCTGAAGGGTCAATTGCTATTTTAATTATGAATACTTCATTGCAGGACTTATATCTTAATTATTTCAGGTTTCGTACATTTAAGTATATTTAGAAGCTTTTGCCTGCATGGTAAATAGCGTTTGAACAGCTGCTAAGTGCTTTTGGAGGACAGAAAAAAAGCCTGAGACAAGCAGAAAAGTCTTACTGATGCAAAGCTCTTTTTGAAGTAGGTTGCAGTAAATACTCATCGCATATCTTCTTGCCACATGACCAGCACCTTTGTGCAGTATTATAGTAAGTGGGTGTGAGCTAATAAGAAATAGAGGAAAATCCTTTCAGCATTCATAGCCTTAAGTGTTATGATTGCATGTATGACGCTCCTGTCAGTGGAGAAGCAGAACACATTCAGCTATTTGGTAATCAAATGATAGGTAAATAACCTGTAGCACATACATTGCAGTGCCTGGGTAAATTGATTACTTTACTCTTTTGCATATAGAATGTGTATGTGCCACAGTAACTCATTCTCTAGGTCTGGCTTGACTACTGGTGAAAGATTTGAAGTTACAGCACTGGAGCAGAAGTGCAGGTAGCATTGTAATACTGCAGTTTGGGAAATCCAAGAGACGTGAGAGTGAAGCAGCTGGCAGGGCAGTGCTGTAGGAGCAGCATACATAGCTATGTCTGGAATGGAGTTGTGTGCCTTCTTGAGCAGTTGCTAAGTTGCTGTGACCCTGGAGCAGTGGCTATGGAGTCTGGAAAGGGACTTGCTCATCTTAAAGCAGATAGCTGAAGGCTAATTGCCCAAGTTGCTCTTGGGATGTGATGAACTTTGATACAATGCGTGTCGACACCTGTAAATGTCCAACCAAAAAATTATTCCTCCTTGAGGTTTTCAGGCTCTAGGCTTAGAATACCAAGCACTGTCTCTTAACTGAAGCCTGTGTGCAGAGGAGTTAGATGCTAGCTCTATCTGCCCTAGTAAGCATGGCTAAGGCTTGAAAACTTGGTCACCTATGGTACCACACTGTTAGGACTGTTCTCCCTCAAGCCAACTAGTACTTTCTCTGACAGTATCTAGGCTTGGTTCAGATGTTAACCCTGGTCCTGGACCTTTCCCAGGCGGCAGTGAAGCCTATGGGCTGCATGGGGGAGAGCAAGGATGAATTTAATAATTTGCCAGTGGCCAGTCTGCCAGTTGGTCTTAGGAACAGTGAATGGGTATTGATACTGTGTTTATTTTACTGGTAGAGATGTGTCCTGTCATCTTCATTTTTTCTAATTAAATTAGTCAATCCTGATTCTTCTGCAGCAAAACCTGTCTTGCTCACTTGTCGCAAGGTTCCTCACACCTTAACAGGCAGCTTGAATCTGTAATGAATTCAGTGCTGCACCTGCTTTGGTAGAAGGAGCCTATATTTAGATCTGGTTAACTCATAAGCTATCCAGACAAATCTTTGCAAACCCTTTTTCTTGACTGTTATTATGGTTCTGCTAAATGTACCACACATTGGAGGCATCTTTATTCTAGTTCTTGGCTACAGAAACCTCAGGTAAGAGCTCCACCAGCTGGTTAAGAAATGGTAGGTGTGTGTAACTACCATCTTGGAGTGCCCAGAATAAGATGGTCTTTCCCTTGGGACTGGGGTCCTTGCCTCCTAAGTGGGTCAGGCACTTCAGGGTACCACCCCATCTATATTCCTCTATTTCTATGCCATCAGCTATTGCATGAAGAGGGTGTCTCATTCTCTTCTTGTGGTGGCTGTGCGTGGTGTGTGTGGTTTGTGTTGGGTGTGGAGCTCTCTAATGCCAAGTTCTCTTTTTTTTTTTTTCCCCTCAGAATAAGCCATGTCAGAGACTTCATAACGAAGTATCAAGGATCAGAGGGAAGCATTCCCTTCACACTGACTACTTCACTGCCGTTTCGAGAGCTGCGAGACGAGACACTCACACTAGAAGAAGCAAAGTTGCAAAATGCTGTTGTTGTACAGAGACCTCAGAAAACAATGGAACCTTTCAGACTCTTAGAGATAAAAGCACCTGAGGGTGACTGTCAAACTGCTGCTACACCTAAGGCACAGCTCAGGAACGAGCAAGATAACTCTATTAAAAGTACAAGATCAAGTTAGCTTTTAACTGGCCAAAAACTACATACAGGCGGAACTAGACAAAACCAAAAATGTAACCAGCAATATGTGGATGCACTCTCATCCTCACATACCGTGCTCTTAGAGAGCAAAATGTGTGCTGTGCTATAATCTGCTGTAACAGAAGTATTTTCAACTACATTTGATGGTCAGAGCCTGGCAATATAATGTAGCAGAGATAACTCTACCAACAGGTCATCTTTAGAACTTCCTTAGGTAGAAAGCTTCTTAGTTCTTTAATGAGTGTATTTAGGCAGAACAGTTCTCTCAGACTGAATTACTACTGAGAGCACATTTTAAGGAAAAATAGTATTTATTTTTGCACTTTGGACTGAAGTGAAACTGAACTGGTTGGTTTCACTTACATTTTGGTTGTAAACTGGTGCAGTTTGTATTCTTCTCACAATAACTTTTAGGCAACAGATGCTGCAGGGAAGCTCACATTTGAACTAACTTACTTGAAAATATTCAACATCAGTAACTTCAGGACTCGCCTTTTATCACAAGATCTGCAGTGTAATGTTCTGTCAAGTCTTCACATGGTGGTAGGTGCATGTGTGAGAAGATAGAAGTGAGGTAGTCTGGTGCATACTGCATGTGAAGTGCCTCAAAGCAAGCTCTGAAGGAATTGTTACTGCCAGTGGTTGAAGTGGTTTCTGCCTCTCTTGTGCTGCTACAGATAGGGTGATGTTAAACTACCTAGCTCATTAGGATAGAGATTCACTTTCAGTCTTGACACACACGAACTTCAGTTTTCCTGGAGATTTCCATACAGGAATAGTGGCTCAGAGGGACACAGTTGTTTTTGTGCTACGTATCTGCCTCTGTCCTGAACTGCCCAGCTGATTGAGACACTAGTTGCATGTGGGCAAGTTTCAAAGCTGTTTAAAATCCTTATTTGAAAACTGGGGTTTCTTCCCTCCTCTGTCCCTCTTCCATCAAAGCTTTCAATTTGCTGTTCATGTCCTTGAGTCGTAAAATTTGTAGCCAACTATTCCATGTTCCGCTGAAGGAAAACTCAACATAAAGACAGTATTTTGTACTGTGTTCATTAAGTAGTATGTGGGTTTGTGAGTGGAACTCAAGTCTGTAGGCAAGACTTATCCTGGGGCCTTAAGTGAGTGCTGACTAGTTTGTGCTCCCTACACAAACGGGTGACTATTGGGGTTGTACTTCTTCTGCATGGTTAAATGAAAGATGGTTTGGAGATTTCCTGGTTATGTTTGAAATAGAAAATGACTACATTGGAGTGACTTGAATTCTATCTAAAAGTTGTGTTACTTCAAACTAGGGATGCACTTCATTCACAGGGAGGTAAAACTGGTTTGCTGCAGCTTCTCTCCTGGTACGTTTGAGGGCGGCGAAATGAAAGTCGGCTGCACAAGTATCTCTTCAGCGTAGTCAAAACCCACGTCCCTGGAAACAATGCAGTTAAGTGTTTTCAGTGCTATCAACTTGATGCGCTACCGTGTCATTCAGGTTTATGCAGCAAATAATACAACTACATTTTCTTTGTTCTTGCACGGACTCTTCCACATGAAAAGCCTACCGGATCACTAGTTGTAGCAAGATATGTGCAGACAAATCCACTGGTAAAATGGAAGAGACAAGTCACCTACAGGCACAGATCCAGCCCTCAGCTTGCCAAGCTTCCTGAACAGTGAATTCTATTAATTGGTGCTTTTGAATTTGTCTTAATGTAAAACTAAGTATTGGAGAACCATGCATGCTTGACTGTAAGCTCAGTTGTTCTCACCATCGAAAAGGTGCGTGAAATGTCAACGTAGCAGCGTACTAGTCCTGCATTTGCAACTTAGAAACCCAAAGAAGTAATTAGTGTAAGATTGATTGAAATAGGGGGTGGGGAACAAATCTTAAGGTAGGTAAATCCATGTTTGTTGTTATCAGACAACAATGTTTTTGGAAAGGAGCAGTTAAGTATTTAGTATTTCAACATTTTTCATGTCTGTTACCAGTATTTTAAGAGACTGGATAGCTTGATTCTGCCTCGCTATATATTGTGCTTTACTGGAATCAACTGTTTCTGGCTCTAGCTTTGGTGTACTTGAGTGTGTGTTCGCAGTTTCAAAGTGTCATGGTCTTAATTACAAATTGAGAGCAAATCTTTAAAAAAAATCAAGAGTGATGCTGACTGCACCCATACCATGTTAGACTAGAAAGTGCCCTTAAAAAAAGGCAATGACCTGGGATTGGATAATTTATTTCCTAATTTGGAGAAAATCTTTAGAATGAATACAGGGCTCTCCTAAATCTACTTGGTTTTGGTCAATTTGTAAAGACTGATTAGCTACCTGTAGTGTCTGGACAGCCTAATCTCTTGCTCGGCCCTGTAGACCGCTATTGAGCATTGATCAAACAGCAGTAAAACTAGCTTGATCAATGCTTGAGTTTGTGAAACACGCAAATACTATCAGTTATTCATTGTTTCTTCACAAGCCTTCACTGTTTTGAGTAAAGCTTGTGCATTAACATAATTTACGGCAAAATTGAAATAGCTTAGAAAAGAACCAAGGAAGGAAATGTTTTTTTGTAGTGTTTTCCTTTGTGAAGAAACATGCAAACGCAGATGACGAAGATTTAACGTTGTTACGAGGACGTTGGGTGAAGAAAAAAATTAAGCTAAATGTTGAATTTTAATGTTACATGCATACCTTGTATCTAGCTGGATGTTTTAGGCCAAATTATGTATTGGGGCTAAGGGACTGAGCAGTCCATCTCTGTTTTGAAGCCCATCTGGCCTCAGCCTTTAGGACCCCTTGAAGCCTAAAAGCTTCAGTGAGTTTTCAACGCCTACTAAGGCCACAATTTCAGGTTTTTGTTGAAGGTCTGTTTTCTTTAAAACTTTTTAATGCCTCGTTCTTTCAGAATTTTGCACATTTGCTACAATTATTCTTATCAAATGAGGTGGTGCAGGACCTGCGTATCTGTACTTCATGGCCAGTTTGCAGTGGCCGTCCAGCACCCACCAAGTGACCCTGTCAGTAGCGGAGCTCTCTGACACACAGGGCTGTGTATAGATCCGTCATCTTCCCAAGGCACAGAGCCCTCGTGGGCTTCTTGGTTTGTTTAAGGTCTCTTCTCTCAGGCTGTCTCACCATTGATTTTCCCTCTGATGCAGAACATAGTTTGAGACCATTTTCCTGTGGGCAGAGTGGTGGTGGTGAACTTGTACTGCCTAAATAACGGGCTCTGCCCCGGGGCCTTTGAGGGCAGCAGCTCTTCCCGCAGTGTGCTTCCTGGGTCAAGTGCGGTTTTTGGGTGATCTCACGTCGGGTTGACAGAAGATGGCGTTGCTGGCTGGTGTGGTTATGAACTCATGTAAATCGGAAAACGGTGCAACTCTTCCAAAGGCCGGGACTGGTATATTTAGTCTGCGAACTAAAACACCCCCAGAAGCTGTTGCCACCATACAGCCCATCCTGAGGCCCACTCTCAGAGGGCTGGAGCCCCTCTGC
>NW_010260100.1:0-358 GCF_000690775.1 Eurypyga helias
CAGCAGGAGCCAGCAGACACTCCAAACGCCGAGGCAGCACGGGGCGAGGGCTCCACACCGTGATCGCAGACCCACCAGCCCCCAGCCCGGCTGGGTGTTTCCTTCTCTCCTGCTCAGGAGCCTCGGACAACAGGGTCCCGCTGAGGAAGAAGGGGTCGTCCCGGAGCTGCTCACCCGCCCCCGGCAGCAGGTACCTGGACTCTAACCACGCCGTCAGTTCCTGGGGCTGTGGGATCCCAAGGGGGAGCCCTGCACGTAGGCCATGATGGCGTTCCGCAGGAAGCCTGCCCGGTGGGCCTCCTCTTCCCTCATCCTGCAGATGTCCGCTTCCTTCACCCTCAGCTTCTCCTGCAGCAGG
>NW_010260100.1:539-929 GCF_000690775.1 Eurypyga helias
ACCGGCCCTCGCGCTTCACCCCGGGAAACCCAAACGCAATCCTTGCTGCATAGCTCTGCGTAGCGATCCAAGTCCGGGGCTCCAGGAACGGAGGACAAGAACCCCCGCCCGTACCCCAGGACGGAGCGCGCAATCCCTGGCGGGAAGCGCCGCTACGCGTAGGCACAGCTCAGCTCCAGGCCCGCCCCAGGGAAGCGAAGGGATCCGTCACCTTTCAGCTGTCTCTCCAGGGCTGCGATCTTCTCCCGCAGCCCTCCCTGCGCCGTGCGTTCAGCCTCCAGGTGTCCCATCTGCTCCTGCAGTTCCACTCTCACTTTATTCCCCTCCGCCACTTTCTCCTCTTCTTTCCTGTTCAGGTCCTGGCAAAGACGAACCCGTGAACAACTGAGC
>NW_010260101.1:0-1472 GCF_000690775.1 Eurypyga helias
CGACCAGGTGGGATGCGCCCACAGATTCCCTCTTTGGAGACCAATTCTCACAGATTTTCACCCAAATTTTGGAGGATTTCCTCTCCTCCAACCACTCGCTTTACGTTGCCTCCGGTTCCTTTCATAATTATGTTGGTTTTCCAATTGGGAAAAATGCTTGGTTGGGAAAAATTTCTAAAGAACCATAAATTTGCTTCCGTTCTGCCCTCATCCCGGGCATCTTTCTGCACTACGGCTCATTTCCCAGGCTGCGCTGGCCACCGGCTGCTTGGCAGGGGGTGCAACTTCTACCGTGACCTTTTGCTCCTCTCTCTGCACCGGCCTGGGGGGAAGCCCACTCCAAACCAGCTCCCGGCACCTCCGCAGCCCCCAGAACCCATCCAGGCTCTGGCGACCGACGGAGCCGTTAGGCAAAGGCAGCGTCCGGGCAGGTTTTGTGCCGGTTTGGGACTGCGGCCCCAGGGGTGCAAGGGCGACAAGGCGGCAGGCTGGGATGGGGACGGGGGACCGCTCGCCTGGAGAAGAGCGCCTGCAGGAAGCAAGCCCGTCCCTAATGCCTATGCCAGCCAGGAACGGTCCTTTCTCCTCCAAACCCTCAGGCCCTGAGCTAGCTGCTGCAGGCTGGGGCCAGGGGGGGGATACCTGTCCCTGGGAAGCTGCTGGAGCAAGTGGCAACACAAGGAAATTCCTTGGTTTTTCTCCTTTTTCTTTCCACTAAATCCTTCTGTCAAGACCTCAGCAGATTCAGCACAGCTCACCCTGGCCTTCCGCAGCCTAGAAACCTTCAGGAAAAATCCCAAAGGACAACCCTTTCACTTGCATCCTTCAGAAAAATACCGTAGTCCTATTTTCCCAGGGCTCTGGCCCCCGTGGAACAGGAATGCATTTTTAAAATGCACCGACACATTTTGTGTGGTAAACCCCGCAGTTTTCCGTAAAAGCAGCAACAACGCATCCTTCTTCTTCGAACACGCTGCGCCCAGGCACAGGTGAGACTTTCCCCTCCGCATCTGGGAAAGGTTAACGGGTTTTAAAGGTTAAAAAGGTTAGTTTTAAAGTGAACATGGCCAGAAATAGCGGAGTTCCCTGCTCGGCCGGAAAGGATGCTGCCTGCATCCACTTCTCATGCCAACAGAATTAAGCCTTAAAAATCTGCCTCCTATTTCCCCAGCCCACCCCCACTGGACCTGGGCAGCACAGCCGGGCTGCAGATGCGTCGGCTGTATCGCGGCCGGGCCCTCCGCAGCGCCCTCGGCTGATGCCAACCAGCCTTCCCAGCTGCTTTTGGAAAACCGGTTTAGGAAACCCCTATTTTTAGGGAAATTGTCGCCTGCCAAAGGCCTTCAACCTTTCTAAGAGCTGGATCGTGTCCAAACCACCCCTCCTGCACATGGGCCATGGAGAGCCCCGGCACTGCTGCAAGGTGCGTCTCGGGGATGCCCTGTCTCCCCTCGGAGCCCGTCCTGCCGCGG
>NW_010260102.1:0-8874 GCF_000690775.1 Eurypyga helias
GGAGATCATCGTGGAGGAGCTGGAACGAGGCAAACACCTCCTCATCAACCACTTCAATGCGGGCGTGCCCCTGGCCGCCAAGGCCGCCGCCTGGCACGACATCCTGCGCCGCGTCAACGCCGTCGCCACATGCCACCGCGAGCTGCCCGAGGGCAAGAAGAAATGGTCCGACCTCAAGACCGAGGTGCGGCGGAAAGTGGCCCAAGTCCGGGCGGCCATGGAAGGGGGAGGCGAGAGCCAGAACGGCAACGGCAACGGGCCAGAGAGCGAAGACCCAACGGGCGCGGCGACCGCCCCGGTTATCCTCACCCCCATGCAGCAGCGCATTTGTAACCTGCTGGGAGAAGCCACCATCATCAGTTTGCCGAGTGGGGACTGCGGCGCGGGTGACGGGACCGAGATACCCATCACTGCGTCAGCCACCACGGTCACCCTGACCCAGAGTGAGTGCTGCGCCTGCTGAAGATGCTCTCTCCTCAGTCGCAAGGTCGTGCGGGGGGGCCCTGACCCCTCTATGGGAGAGGCCCCAGCAAAAAGCAACCCCTGTGTCTCTACTGAAAATGCCATCCCTGATACCTCCTCGTGCTGTAGGGAGGTGGCTGCAAGATTTGCATGTGCTGAAAGTCAGCTTTGATGGCTGGGCTGGGCCTTTAGCAACGGGAAGCCAATATCCTTTGCACCTTGCAGATTGTTGAGCCCCCCTCTCAGGGATCAGAAACAGGGGGAGAAACATCTCCAAGGCCATTTTCCCAGTCTGCCCAAAGAGCAGCTGTCCTGACAAGTGCCATGCTGGGTCTTGTCTTTGCCCTTACACGAGGCAGTTAACACCACTTGGAAAGATTGTTCTGAACTGGAGGCTGAGAAATGGTTTTGTCTAGACAGATAAGGCATGCCCTATTCCTTTGGCTGTACACCCTAGAAGGAAGCTTGAATGAGGGTGGAGTAGACTTAAATGGGTCATTTTGTGCATTGCTGTTCATTGTATGTTATCTCACTGAACAGGCAGTATTCCTGTGATAATCATCAAATACTCCTGTAGATAAAAATCCCCGTATCGCAGCTCATTCTTACCCCCTTTCTGTCCTTTGTTCTCAGTTCCTGCGGAGACAACCTACCACAGTCTGGAGGACGGGGTTGTGGAGTACTGCACAACAGAAGCCCCCGCCACGGTCACCGCTGAGGCACCCTTGGAGATGATGGCGCATCAACACGAAGTGTCCGCGAAACCCCAGGAGCTGAAAAGCCGAATTGCCCTCAACTCGGCCAAGCTCTTGCAGGAACAGCGAGTGACCAACTTGCATGTGAAGGAGATTGCCCAGCACCTGGAGCAGCAGAATGACTTGCTTCAGATGATTCGTCGCTCTCAGGAGGTGCAGGCGTGCGCCCAGGAGCGACAAGCACAAGCCATGGAAGGAACGCAGGCGGCACTGAGTGCCCTCATCCAGGTCCTCCGCCCCATGATTAAGGACTTCCGTCGATTTTTGCAGAGCAATACACCCAGTCCGTCGGTCACCGCTGACCCCGGCCAGACGGGGCAGCAAGATGGCATGATCCAGTGAAAAGAAAGTGATGGGACGTCTTTCTTGGGGAAAAACTTGCCGATGCTGCTGGTGGACACAGGGAGCGAGGGGTGCTAGCTCTTGCCAGTGTGAAATGGCTCGTCTTGGAGTCTTGCTGAGCCGAAACAGCTTGCTTTCTGTGCTAGTTTTATGCTAATCTGCCTTTTCAGACTCGTACAGAGCACAGCAGGTGTGTAATAAACCAGGAACTTAACATTCGTTGCTTTAGTTCCTCAAAGAATAGATTTATTAAAAAAAAGACAGTTATTTTTTTATTTCTGTTTGGAAAAAACCTCTTCTGACACCTCTCTCTCAAGATCTATAGCCTTTAACTGACTTCTAACATAGAGAGTCTCGTTGTGATATCACAGGCCTGCAGCTGCCCAGGCACAGTCATCATAAACTGTCGTGCACGACAGAGAATGCATTTCTGTCTCTTGCTGTGAGCATGTACTGGAAACATGGTACGGGATGCGGTACAACCTTCTCTCTGCACAGAGATTACGGATACTGCTACTGCGGCGCGCCATCCGGCCCACGCAGACCTGCACTGAGCCTACACGCAGTTTAAATCCCACCCACATCCCCTGAGGATACAAATAGGATTAAAATAGTGCGTTCGCCTCATGTTCTATCTGTGTGCAGCCATGAAATCCAACTATAAACTTGGCAGGTGTGATGAAAATTTCATGTCTTGGTTACCGGATACTGTCCTGGGATACGCATCGGAAGCAACGTGTTACCCATCTCAGCATAGTTAATGCACAAGGGCTTGGATGAGTTTCCCTCGGGAGGGTGTAACAGGTGAAACTCCATCCCTGTCTCTGCGTAGTTTGTCACCTCTGTAATGCCTTGATCCATCAAAGTGGACCTGGACTGCAAAGCTTCAGCCACGCGGTAATTCCCAACGTGTAGGAGTTTGTCAGCCACTGATCTGAGTGAATTTTGGAGCGTTATTTGGGCCTGCTGGTGGCTGTGGTATTTGTTCTGTACTCGGTAGGAGCGGGGAGGGAGTACAGCCGCTCTGTCAGTCTGCTCGCTGGCTTCGAGTGGTTCTGAGAAGAGGGTCTGAGGTGCACCTCGCTGCTTTCCTACCGTGATACGGGGTCAAACCGCGTCGCAGCCGCTTTTCTCTTTTGAGGCGTTCGGTCTGTGGGGCTCCGTTCTCGACCTCAAAGCTTCATTTCACGGGTCGGTGGACGCGATTCTCGCAGACGTGCCGTAACTTCATAAACTTTCGGATGAAAAGCTCCACTTGTGTGTGCGTGGGAGCAAACTTCAAGAAACGGAAGCGTAACTACTCCTCTCCCCGTACCTCGCAAGGTGTCACGTTTAACAGGCTTCTTGCTTGCCAGGTAATACTTGTCAAATGGAACTTTTTCAGAGCTGGTATTTGCTTGCTGTTAAGTCTCCTGTAGAGCTGAGGCGTGGGGAGCAATGACCGATGAGGGTGTGAATTTGCACAATCAAATTAAACCTTTACACCGCCTTTTATGTGAGGATGCTGATGGGGGACCCTTGGGTAGAGCAGCAGGTGAAGAGGCTGCCGGTGCCTGTCCCTGGCCTTTCCTCGTCTCCGCTCATCTGGGGAGAAAGGGACAGTGCGGCGGGAAGGGTTTGGCCCCTGGCAGACTCCTGACGCCCTGGCACCGACACCTCTGCTGAGTCAGGGCAGCGTCAGCTGCAGCTTCCCACCTTGTCCGGCACCTCGCCGCGTGAGTAACGCTCGCCTGACTCTTTTTCTCTCAGACTTTGTGGAATCAAATCAGTTGCTCAATTGAAATTTATTTTTAAAGTGAAAAACTATGTCATGTGTGTTGGTTTACCTCATTTGTGTAACGATCTCTCCTTTACAAATATGAATTTTAATAAAAAAATACGGTTTTGCTAACCAGGCTGTTTCGGTTCAGCGGTATGCAACCGGGCAAAAATGAGATCACGACGCGTTTGCAACACGGAACCCTCGCTGAGAGAGGGCCAAAGCAAGCTGTGAGCAGCCACGTGTCACGGTACCTTTTTCTCTTGTTCGTGAACTTTGTGGCCTTGCGTTTACATAATTATGGTTTTTTGTTATTTTCAAGTAACAGCTTTTACGGCCTTACCTTGGAGCACTAGTTATTTCGCTGTGTGGGACAGATTACCAGAGAATACTCATCTGCTCAGAAGATGCCACAATAGCCTAAAATGATGGATGAAGTACCAGCCTTTGGCTTTAAATTGCAGTGTGCGTTTTTTTCAGTGACTAAGCACTTAAGCTGGGTTACTGTTTCACACCAGTAAATGTGTTGCCCTCGGAACCACCTGTTTTTCTTGCCTTTTCAGGGTAAATACAGAGCTTAGCCAAGCCAGCGGCGTTCAGGCGCAAGTTGTGGGTACACATTTTTGTCCCATTAAAAAGATGTAGCAACATTTTAAATACAGGGTGAGCGGTGTGATGAGCGGCTTGGCTGTTGCTCACAATGAGGTCATCAAACTTTGTGAGGAAGAGAGAAAAGTGGCTCTTCAAGTTAAAACCAAGAGGAACGGGTAAACAGGGCACTTAGGGGGTGAATGTATACACGGGGCATTCGACTGAACAGGGAACTGGTGCCCAAGCGACACAAAAGCTGAGGAGTAACATCTGTAGATGTTCATCTGTGCTCCTCTACTGTTCTTTTTGTACCTGGAGATCGGTGTTCAGCATCCAGAGCGGGAAAGAGCCGTGCAGGGATGTTCTGCCGCAGGGTACCGCTCCTTTGCATCTGCTGGAGGAAGAGAAGTTTGGTGAGGGGCCCGTGCTGGGTCAGGAGATAACCTTGCAGCCATCAAGCTGCTTCAGGAGCAAAACTGGGGCAGTGATGTGTGCAGCCCAGGCACGGCTTTCCAGGAGATGGCACTGCGCAACGGGGCAAGGCGCAGGGATCCTGAGCTGCAGTGCAGCGCGCTGCAGGGCGGTCCCAGAAATGACCCTCCCAGACCCTTTGTCAGCCTGCTTTTGCCTCTCACAGATCTTTTTGGGACTGAGAGCCTGGAGAGGAAGAAATTCAATGGGCAGAGCCCTGCGCTGAGGAACACCAGTACCCCTGGGACAGTCAGGATGCCTGGGGACACAATCCGGGTCCCTCTGCTTCCCGCAAACACAGGCAGAGGACACTGAGGGGCCGGAAACTCACCGGTCTCTTTGGGATGAGTTCACTGCAGAACCAAATGGGCAAGCACAAGATGAAAAACCACGTGAATTCTTTAATGATAAGCAAAGGGACAGGTTTTAAGATTTTTTTAGACCACACGTAACTATGTCAGTATCCCACAAGTCCAGTGTGGTGCCATAGCTAGGCCAGTTTTGGGTACGGATCCTTGCCAAGGGCGGAATGATATCACCTGCATACTAACCCAAATTACCATTACCTCCTCCAGCATGTTTTTAGTCTGTTAAGTCTGTTTTGACAAAGCATTTTTCTGGGTCTCTTTGTGTTTTTTCCCTCTTGCCGTGGGAGAGGTTATTGCCAGCAGGTGCTGTCAGCACAAGGGTGGTCTGTTAAGTGTGAAAACTGAAGCGTTTAAGATTATGAACTGAAAGTGGGGAGGTTTAGATTGGACATCGGGAAGAAATTCTTCCCAGAGAAGGTGGGGAGGCACTGGGGCAGGTTGCCCAGAGAAGCTGTGGATGCCCCATCCCTGGAAGTGTCCAAAGCCAGGCTGGATGAGGCTTGGAGCAACCTGGTCTAGTGGAAGGTGTCCCTGCCCATGGCAGGGGGTTGGAACTGGATGATCTTTATGGTCCCTTCGAACCCAAACCGTTCTATGATTCTACGATTATTTGTCTTTCTTGAAAGCACTGGACAAGAAGTTCACCCAAATGATCAGCACAGCTTCCGGCAAGTGGGAATGAAGCCCAGATCACCTGCAAACGGGGCTCACGAGCCCCTGTCTCCCTGCCCTGCAAGGTGATTAACCCGAGGCAGGAGCCCAGCCCCAGCAGGGATGCTTTCTGTTACTTCTACCACCTGGGATCCCAAATTAGAGGTTGCCATGTCAAGCGGGAACCGCAGACTTACATACAGTTGTTTCTGCTGCGCTGGGTCTAACAGCGGCGTTTGTGGGGCTGCACGGAAGCACGGACCCAGTGGGAGAGCCCACGGCCAGCAACTCTCATCCAGCAGAGCCAGAGCACTGGAGGGAACACCTGGGATACAGACACAGGATTACACTTAATAAACACAAGCCTCGAGGCAAAGCAGGTTCCAGTCTGCAGATTTTGGAAGGGGCAAACCAGCTCCGGTTCCACTGATAGGCCTCCCGGAAAGAAGCGGAGAGTCCTGCTGCACATTCCCAGGACATACTGGAGCAGACATGGAAACCAGTAAACAAAAAAAAGCCAGGCAGCTGGATTTTCAAGTCTGGCCACATATTTGGGGAAAGGAATCCACCAACTCCAGATTCCTGTGCTGCCTTTGCCTCTGTCCATAGCAGGGTCCCCTGAGTGGGCCAAAAACCCACCAGGCAGGAACTGGAAAGCCAGCCTGACACAGAAAGTGAAACAGTTCTGGCCTTTATAATGATGAGTTCAGTGAAATACAGAACGAGTGAAAAACACAAGCACATCAAAGCAGAGCTCACAGCCTGTTATTAAATTAAGAAGAGAAGACGCAAGCTTGGAATAACTCCATACCATAGGATAATTCGGCATAATGGGGCTCGACAGGTACCCATTCCCTCTCAGGATTCCCAGCAGCTTGCATGCTACAGACAGGGCTCACGCCATTCCCGTGTCCTGCCCTGAGGGCCTGCACCCCCTCCCGCCCCACTTTGGGAGCTCCCCAGCCTGGGTCTGCCTCTCCAGCCCCGGGAAAGGCACCCACCCACCGTGGGTGCCCAGCCTGCAGCTCCTTAAGCATAAACCTCTCTGGGTGAGGAGGCTGGAAGCTCATGGAAGCTGTTACACAGCAGCAACGGAGGAGAGCCGTTCTGGTGTTTACGCTGCCGCAGCGACGTGTATGATTTAGTTTTCAAACTTTAATCATTTGGCTTCCAGGAGAGATGGATTAGTGTGGTGCTGTTTTCCAGAGGAAGACGCTGGTGATGTAGCTTACAGGGCTTGATGATTTGCTCGTGTAGCTGGGCTTCCCCTGGGATAAGAGATAGGATTTGATGGCTCACCAAATGCATTACAGAATGTATCTCGCTTCACTTCGCTGAGTTTCGTCCCTTCTGAATTTGTCTTGTTTCTCCCCTGCTGCTTTATCCCAGTCCTCAAAGCGGCGCGGGAGGAGGCAGGAAAAGCCATCTCGTACTCCCTCGCAATCCCAAGGCAGGCAGAGCGTAGAGATCCCAGCCCCTGGCTGGCGAGACACGCTTCTCCAGTGAGAGCAGAGGTGAGGCCTGGGCTTAACTGCAGAGCCCAAACTGATAAATTACCCCAGACCGATAAAACGATGCCCTGAGCCAGCAAAAGTTGAGGAAGTGGTGGCGGCACCGGGGAGCAGCACCAGGAAAGACTTTGGTCAGGGAGAGCATGGGGCAAGGACGCGGCTGAGGTTGATGGAGCAGAGAGAAGAGGTCATAGAGAAATCCACAGCGTTCGAGCCTGGGGTTAGCAGATTCCACGTACATCAGAGCGCCCTGTTCACACACACGTGGCCCCTTGGTGAATGGATCCGATCTGGAGTGGAAAACAACACAAAGCCGGTGGGATGGTGGAGGGAGGGAGATAGCCTACGGCCACATCCCCTCTGCCGTGACTCCGTGGGGCTCAGCCTAACCCACTCCGAGATCAGCAGGGGCAGGCGTTGGGAGGAGCACTGTCCCTTTAACGAATGTGAATTTGTCCAGAAACAATTATGCAGCATAGACACAGAAAAATCAACAGGGTGAATTTCGAGCTAATAAAGATTTAATCTCCAAGTCATGAGACTGCGTTTGTTAGGAAAATATACATACCCCTGAGAATCCAGCTACGGTTGCTATATTACACACTGTTCAGCAGCTCGCTGGGCATTTTTCCAAATCCGTTTATTTTTAACATCAGTCACATTATTCAATTAATTATAAAAACACTGAGGTTTTCAAGAGATGTTTCTGATAAAACTGCAGAGTAAACATGCGTGAGAACAGCAAGGATTAATATCTCTGTAAACCTTAGCATTTGGGGCTGTTGCTATAAACAAGAGAGGTCCGAGGAGGAGGTTATTTATCAGAGTGAATCATACCAGATAGCACACAGCCTCCTCCCACACGACAAACAGAGAGGTCGTTTGTCCTTTACCTAGTGATGGAAGCGAAAGATGGACACGTCTGTCAGTGATACGCTCAGGGAATGAGAAGCGTGAGCGACCGGGCTGGATTCTTCAGATGTTTCCAGCATTCAAGCAACCCAGCTTGGCAAATATTAAATATTTAGCAGCCTGAGCTCTTTCCCAAGAAACTGAGAAACTGAAAGCAAAAAAACTCAGCCCATTCCTCGCAATGTCTCGGAGCCTTGAAAACACCAGATTATCAATTGCCAGAGCAATTCAGGCCCTACCTTTAAAAGCAGCCTCCACAAACCTTGCTTTATGGGAACGCTGGTACCTCCTGCAATGGTTTCACTACCGCTATTGAAAGTTCTCCCAGCTCCAACTCTGTGTATCTGCTTAACCTGCTAAGTGAGAATCACAACAATGCATTTGGCTTAATCTGGCTTTTAACTTTTATCCAAGTACGGTGCCATGTACTTTTCCCAGCATATCTTTTCTTTTTAAAGATTCACATTGTGGTAGAATTATTTGATAGCTCTGATATTGTCTGCATAGATGGCAGAGATTAAAGGCAAGGAGTCTGGGCATCAAAGCCTGGCAAAGAGAGGGAGGACTCCCAGGCTTTCATCCAAGCTTTGCCAGACATGCAAATCAGCCTTGGGAAAAGCCCTTCCCGTATAAGCCTCAACTTCTCTGCAACAGAGACTCTGAGGCACATCCCTAACTTTAAATAGGCAAATCATATTGATGATGGCAGACTCCTCCAGGACAAGGAGAGACATTTTGTTCTGCTTGCCCTTAAAGGATGGAATCCTGCCTAACCAGGGAGCCCAGCCACAGCAGAGAACAGGCAGTGGCACATAATAACAGGAGGGAGCCATTTTGATGAAGAGATGTGTTGAACTGGTTGCCACATCTCGCACACGGAGGGCGAGCCTGCAGCTCCTGGCCCTGCCTCGCGCTGCCCGCGGGGGTGTGCAGTGCCGGGGCCTCCTTCCCACTCCCGGACAGCCGGCCCAGGCGCTGCTGGTCAGCCTGACCCACGGCCCGCTGCGCGGCACCCAGAGGTGCAGATTGAGGACAGGGTGGCTACACCGCTG
>NW_010260103.1:0-6397 GCF_000690775.1 Eurypyga helias
GCCGCGGTGGCAGCTCGCAGCAGTTAATTAGAATCGTGTCACTAAGTAAATGCGCTCTGACTGGACTCTGACAGCCGCTCACCTATGACACTGGGGGCCAGGAGACAATCCACATCAAACTACTGCAGTGTGACCCTTTTAACACAAAGAGTAAACTCACTGCGCATCGAGTTGAAGCTCATTAAAACTGTCTACTCTGCGAGCATCCCATTAACCTCCCTGTTAAAAACACGCAATTCCTCTTCTTCTTTCCGAGGCCTAATTAATGCTCTGGATCAGGAACAATATCACACCCTAACCTTCCGAGATTTCCAATCAGTGAATGAAAAGGGAGAGATGGAGCCTGGAAGGCACGGTGACTTGCTGGGTCGCTCACCGCATGGGCCACTGACATGCTCAGGCAGGTAGGGCTCTTCCATCCGGCCCGGCAGAGATCCCCATGGAAGGAGCACGGCACAGCCCCAGCACAGGGCACTGTGGGCACAGGGGAGATGCTGAAGCTCCGTGCAGCGGCTCACAGCTCATGGGATTAGGCTAGCTGTTGTGAAACAGCCCAGCGAGGGTCCTGCATCAAGAGAGGTGCTACTATGGGACTGGATCTCCTGGTCTCCTGGGATGGGTACTGCAGGTTTGTTAGCAAGAGACACAGCGGCCTGGCTACCCTCTTCCCCGAAAAAGAAAAAAACCAACCCACAAACAAACCCAAAACAGACATTTAGAACTAAATCTAAAATCGTAATAATCTGCGTGCTAAAGCCTAAACTGTAAAGATCACATTAAATTCAATCAGAATCAAAAAAGACCAGTAGCAAGGGGTAACACTGTTTTACAGTCATTGCACTGGAGGTGGAAATGGAGCTGACAAATGAGAAACAAACTTTCCCAGCAGCAGCTACATCTCCAGATTTGGAAGCTTTTTACTTTTTCTTTCGGTGTATTTTCAGGTCAGTAACTGGCTCATTCTGAGCTGAGAAACACAAAGGTTTGGAAAAAGAAAGAAGGTGTGCCTTTTATCTTTTCCATAATCAGGGAAACAAACACACCGACAAACTGAGGGGGGAGAAGATGAGATGCGGGTTGTTTCCAGAAACACTCCTTCAACTCACCGGTCGCTTCTTGCTTTGGTTTCATGCACCAGGTGTTTGTAACTAAAAAGTATTCCGAAATTTACTTCTCTTTCTGTAACGAGTGTACGAAAGGGAAACAGGGTTTTACTAATAAAATCAATTCACATTACTGCTGAGGTGTTTTAGCATCGTGCTCCAATTTTCATCCGAAAGCACCACAACTCAAATCACGAGTAATAACTTAATCACCACCTCCTTAATAACAAACAGTAATTCACCATATTTCTGATGTAACAAATATCTAAAAACGAAGACTAAAGGCGTACGATCGATCACACATAATCGATCAAACTAAATGTAGCAACTATAGGACACCTGATGAATAAAAGAATAACCAGATTTGACAACCGGGCAGTGGTAAGGAGAGCGGCACTTGGTTTGATAGGTGCTGGTCAGGAAAGCTTCATCTTTTTTAGGGAAACAGGTTAAAAAAGAAAAGAAATGCAAAAATAGAAAACATTTAGTGAATCCAGGTGCCGTGCTGATGGATTTAAATCGCAACTACAGCCTGGGATTTTAATCCTTCTGATTTATAGCAGTCTCTGAAAAACAGTAGAGAGCCCCCAGCGCAAGAACCCAGCTCCAGTGGCGTGGAGCCCGTGAATGCCAGTTTTCGCGTGAGAGTGCCAAGACCCCCATGACAGGCTACAGCTCTTTTTTGGCAAGCAGCACCTCAAACACATGCTTTAAGAACAGCCACGTGCACACGTCTGTAAGGTAACTTCTTGGCAAGATTCAACTTCATTTTGTTGAGGGCCAAGAAAACACCCGGCAAAAGGAAGTTCCTCACCCCAAGATCCTACAGCCCATGCTAGAGCTGACACCCATGGAATCCATGTTTGAGGAGAGATGGAAGCTTTCCCATCTCCCAAGGATTTTCTGCATCCTCACTCTCTGGAGCAGGACTTTCCTAGCTCCTTATTCTGCCCAGCACTTCTCAACAAGCTGAAATGCTGACATTCTCCCCCTTCCTTTGCCTTTTCCCTCCCAAGCAAACAATCGCATCACACCCTTACCCATCCAACCCCAAGGCAGCTGTATTTTCAATGAATGCAAATGCACTTTGCTGTATTTGGTGACACAAAACACTCTGGTGACACAAGCCACTTTACTAACGCCTTGACAAGATTTGCGGCTTGCTTGCTCGTGAGTAGAAACCAGACGAAAGCTGGAGTGCGAGCCCCGCTCAGCAGCTTGCTGCTGCGTATTCCCAGCCATATATCCCAGGGGATGCAGTCGGAGACACCACCGTGTTCCATCCCGAGCCCCTCCTGCCTGCATGCAGCCAGTGCTAAAGACAGGGTTCCCATCCAGAACCCAGCCTTGGCCCCACAGGGTGGCGAGTGCTCTGAACTCCTGGATTTTGAACAAGATGAAGGAGATGAGATGAAGCACGGAGTGGGACTAGTCCCGGAGCATGCCAAGTGCAGGGATTTGGAGCAGATATCTGCTGAGCCAGTGAATCAGTGTGATGTGAAAACAAAGCAATACACAGTCCATCAGGCGAGACGGCAAAATTCCTTGTAAATTGTTTGCAAAAACAAGTGGCCGGCCATCCACTGCAATTTTTCTGTCAGATTTGAAGGGAAGCATTCACGTTGCACATCCCTGCATAAGCGAGCTGAGGCTTCACAGGACAGCCTGCATCCCTCTGGACTGCTCCCCACGCTGCCGGGAAAGGGGCCATGCGGAGGCTTTCCTGCTCAGCATGGCGCTGGTGAAACCACCGTGGCTGGCCAGCACGCTGCCTTGCTCCCTCCTCAGCCCTCGTCGTTTTGCAGACTTCTGGGCACCAGCAACCCACGAGGGCCATGAGAGTCAGGGGCTGACCCTGCTGCCTTGGCAGCCCTCGGGACCCCTCTTTCAGCTCCTCAACTTCCCTCGACCGTGCTGCACTCTGGGACCAGACACCAAAGCGAAGGGAGGCTCTAGACCGCATGGAGCATCCCCAGAGCCACAGCCAGCTCCTGTCTCACTGTGGGCAGCAAGAGGTGGGCAGGCAGCATGCTTTGCCGTTCTCCACTCTCTTCTTCCAGCAGCAGTCCTTGGGAAGGGGTCATTTATTTGGCTGAGTGGGCAGGGCTGTGTCAGGGAGGGAAGAGGAGGGCAGCCCTAGGCAGGGAAAGGGTGGCTCCTCCCAGCCCTGAAGCAAGAGCAGTTGGGAGGGTGAAGGAAGAGACTCTGAGGACTGCTCAGGTCACTGGGTGACTGTCAGCAGTTGGAATGACTGTGCCCAGTCCCAGTGGCCAATATAGAAGGGCTTGGTTGTGCAGGACTGACACTGGCTTCAGGATGAGGCAGCGAAGCCGGACCCAAGGAAGCCAGGCTACCTCGGCAGTGAGCAGTCCCCCCTCAGCCCTGGGCCTGGGGACCTCTCGGACTGTCACTAGACCCAAGGCTTGATCCATGGCTAGGACCTGAGAAGCTAACAGACCGGGAAACAAAGTGGCCAGAAAGCGAGGAATCTGGTACTCTGACAAAATGCCAATCAAGGCATGTCTCCAGGAGTCAGCATTGCCCCAAGCCCTCTCCCAGGCTGGACGCCAAGCTACCAAAAGCCAGCAGCCCTGACACTGTGGCCAGCAGCCGTTCTCCCCAGATGCTGTTCAATGAGCCGTGACTCCAGCTCACTCCCAGGGGCTCAGCTGGCAGTAAAGCCACCAGGCATGGGGTGCCAGTGGCTGCCACCTCTGTAGGCAGGAGGAGGATAGCAGACACCCCGAGCAGAGCTGGTCTGGACCCAGCCCAAAGGGAGAGGCCAGCAGGCTGCAACTACAGGGCACGTGTGCACCGTTGGCAGTGCCAGGGAGATGGAGACTGTCACTGCTGGCCTGGCATCCTTTACAGCACCCATGTAAACCCCATTCCAAACTGTGTGAAAGGCAGGTTTGCCACTGGGATGGAGCGCTGCAAGAAGAGAGCTTGGCCACTGGGCCTTGCTTCTCCACAGGCCACCCCCTGTGGCTCTCCCTATACCAGGAAGAGCTGGGAGTGCTCCCCCAACAGAGGGAGTTTGTCAGAAATGAAGAAGGAAAACCCTCCTAAAGGACTGGAGTAGGGAGGGAACAGCATCTCTCTGAACTCCATCATGCAGAGAGACACCTGTGCAAGACCACAGCACTGAGATAAACACGGGCAGAAACCCACAGCAAACAGATGATACTCCAGAGCTGGGAACACTTTGTCAGAGTAAGAGACGACAGCAACAGAGAGCTCTTGCCATAAATAAAACGAGGAAAGACAAGGCACAAGTCAACCCCACATCCCTCAGGAGACACTAGGAAAAGCCCAAGCCCCCAGCGCAGGACACACACCCAACCCCCAACCCCTGCAATCCCCGCTCCTTCCCCGTGATCCCAACATGGCACACAAGCAAGGCAAATCTGCTCCCAGGCAAGGAAGCAAATTTTAATGCTACCTCCGTCAATAATGCAACCAGATCCATAGTTCAAAAGGAGCTTGCTAATTAAAAGCTGGTGAGCTTTAAATAATTCATCTCCTTAACTTGGATTGATTGGAGAGTTTAATGGTTAGTCTTGAAACAATATTAAACAGTCTCCTCAAGGCCCTGGTAGCTGGTGACTTTTCCAAGTAAATCTTACCTCCTTGCAAACTTTACTGCTCACAAGTCACCGTGGATGAAGGGCTGGGAGGCAGAGGGAACACCTGACCGCTGGTCTCTAAGAGGTGATCCAACGGCCGGCACAGAAACAAGACAGGCAAGAGTGACACAGCCCTGAGTCACAGCCCTGCCTACGGTCTGAGCTCCTGCCCGTACTGCTGCCTGCTGCTGCCCCAGCTCTGTGCCCCGGCGTCAAGCAGTGAGCAGATACATGGCCTCAGCATCCCGGGCCAGATATCCCTCCTCATATCACTTTGATCCCTGGTGCAGAGGAGCCAGAGGAAACATGGATCTCTTCCACTGTGCATGGTAGTCTCAGATGTTTATCTTGGAGCAGGCTGTGGGACCATGAAGCTCATCACACGTGTGAGCCAACGGGGCAATGATTCAGTTCTCCAGCCAGGGCTGTACGCCTCCACTCTGCAGCACGTTTCCAGCCAGCTCCTGAGGCTGTGCTGCCTGGCAGAGCCTCCCTTCCAAGGATGAACACAGCTGGAGGACTGGCCTGACAGGAAGGGACCCCTGCCCTGTGCTCCAGGCACCGCATGAGCCCTGACGCTGCCCACATCCACCCCCAGCCCAAGCCAGAGTGGCTGAAGAGAGGAGCAGCTTGACAGACAGAGGGATGGACAGGTGTGTTTGCCACCCTGGGATGTGCCAGGGACCGAAAGCTTACCCCGTGTGCCTGTCCTGCCCTCCTTTCCACCAGTCGGAGACACTGGAGCTCTTTGGCTGGCTCAGCACCCCAGCCTGGACCAGCCCTCGGAGCCGAAGCACACCCCGTGCACCCAGAACAGCAGCTGTGGGGATGGGAAGGGCACGGGGCAGCATCACTCACCTATCCCGCTGTGAGGCCTCCCTATGTGCTGTAGGTTCAGTCCTTTGTTCATGTCTAAGAGCCCGTTCTTTGGCCAACTCCCCATGGCAAAGCTGTACGCCTGGAAGAGAGAAGCAGAGGGTCAGACGGGTGCCCAGCCCATGTGCCACCATGTCTTGTCCTCGCCCAGGTCCGGCTGCTCCTGGGGCTGGCGTGGGTCTGCGTTCACCGGGTTGAGCCGCTCTCCTGAAGCCCCCTGCACAAAGCACCCTCACCCCGGCCTGTCCCACCTGATGCTCCTCAGAGGTGGCCAGAGCCTCTGGTGGTGTCCTGCGCAGATGACAACCCTCACGAGGTTTGCTGGGCACTGTGCCAGACTGCCATCACTCAAGGCCACCTTCGCCGTGCTGGGGTGAGCCAGGGGATGCGACCTCATCCCACATTTCCCTGGGTTGCTCCAACATCATCCTCCCATTCCTTCTTCACCAAGGACGGGGTTGGCACCAGGAGTCAGGGAGGTTTGCCCATGCCCAGACTGATCTGACGGGCAGCCCCCTCCCCTCCGGCAAGCACAGCTCTCCCAGCCTCCCCTCTGCTTTCCATCCCCAGATCGCAGTTACCCTGGGGCTCTCCATCACTGGGAGACACCCCACTGGGAGCCAGCACTGCTCCCCCCACTGCACAGAGCCCGCGGCCTGGCCAGAGGGACCCTGCTCCACCCCTGACGCGCTCCCTGGCAGTGCTTCCAGCAGCAGCGAGGCAGCCGGGAGCCCGAGCAGCACAAAACCCCACCGGCCACCGCCAACATGGACGCAGCCAGGCCTCCGTCAC
>NW_010260103.1:6429-6824 GCF_000690775.1 Eurypyga helias
TTCCAGCCTGACAGCCACGTATCTTCTTCATCTTGAGGAATTAAGCTCAGCGCCGCATTGTGAGCAGTAAGAAGGGCGCGCGGGGCTTAGCGTCGCTCATGCCGCTGCTATCTCTGCTGCTGTGAGGGCCATTGTCCCCAGATGAGATCAGGTCAATCCAGCAGCCCCTATCTCACTCCTGCAGCGGGGATCATCGCTAAACACAGCCACAGCGCGGCAGGGCACCGCCGACACCTTCTGCGGGCTGGGAAAGATGCATTTGGCAGAACTGGGTGAGTGGAGCTAAGCGGTGCCCCCCCGTCAGCCCACCACCCACCCGCCTGCCACCGGGACCTGCCGCCATCCCTCTGCCCTCGCTACCTGCTGCTCTGCCCAGCGCGGGCAGGGCTGGCCCC
>NW_010260103.1:7001-7977 GCF_000690775.1 Eurypyga helias
GAGATGATTAGCAATTAAAACTCCTAATTAAGTCTATGCATAATTCACTGAAATTACACTTTGTGTACACAACGGGGAGGTTTCCTTTGCCTTCAACAAACACGCTCTGGTATCTTCATTGCTGTGGCTGGGATGCAGGGGGGAGCCAGGGGCGGGGGTGCAGGATGGGACCCTGTCACCCACCTTCTGGGTGGCCCTGGGTGACTCGGCAGCGGCTCCGTGTGTGGCTCCCTCTCCTGGGCTCCGTCCCAAAGAGCAAGCCCAGGCACAGCGCAGGAAGGTCCCCACACTCAGCACCAGCGGGTCCAGGCCCGGGGTGGACAGCAGTGGGGGACATCCCTGGGGAAGAGGTGTCCCTGTATGCTTCAGGAGAGGACACATGGGACGGGGAGGGAGCAGGGCTGTCCCAGCACCCCGTCACAGCAGGCTCTGAGCTGCTGTATCACAGGCTGCCCTCCCAGCCCAGACACATCTCATCCTGGCCAGGACTAAAGGAGTGTAACAGGAGGCCAGCAGGATCCTGGGAAAGCCACGACGGCTCTGTAAAGGTCCCAACAGCCAGGTACTAGTGCCACCCCCAGCCTGCCTCCCCCAGCCCCAGAGCAGCATCAGCAGGGAGCCAGTGGCGCATTTCCCAGCCCCAGGATCAGCACCAGGCCCATCTCTGCATCGCACTGTGCTTTCCCAATCAAGGTCATTGGGAACAGCAGCAATACCTGAGCAAACTAGCTAAGCAGCCAGGGTGGAAGTTGGCCTGACCACTGAAGGTCAAGTGTGCACTTATGCATATTCAAAGCTGCCTGCAGGATCGATCGGGTTTTAATTGTTTTTCCTGGGGTTTTGGAAGGAAGTGCCAGGGGCATTGATCAGTCCCAGGCGCGGCCGCGCACACGCCGGGGCTGGCAGGGCCGGTGGCTCCGCTGCAGGCAGAGGGAGATGCAGGCAGAGATGAAGGCTGGCCAGGGCAGAGGCCAGC
>NW_010260103.1:7999-20245 GCF_000690775.1 Eurypyga helias
GGAGCCAGCGCTGGGCTGTGTTGGAAAACAAAGTTTTTTAATTAAAATTGGCAATTCCGAGCCGCCTGCCGGCAGCAGCCGCACAATCAAGAGCAAGGAGCTTTGCTGTTTAATATTTAAAGACAACGTTTAATCTTTAAACAGGAAAGTTCTTCTTCTGACTGTTAAAGTGAGGCAGAAGGTGCTGGAGGCTCCCGGCCGCAGGGCTCCCCAGCCCGCTGGGGTGACCGTGGCCACCAGCTCGCCACCGGCTCACCGCAGCTGCCAGGACACTGGTGCCATTCGCAGCCCCTCTCCAGATGGTTCCAACCCCTGTCCCGACAGCGCTTATCCCTACGACAAACCGTGAGACAGTTCGAGTCGCCTCTGACTCGCTCGCAAACCAAAGGATTTAAAAAAATGCCAGGAAATCAGGTTAATTTGTCCCTCCCTCTGGTTGAAACCTGGTGTTGCAGGGACTGGGTTGCTCCCTTGTCAGTCAGACACTGACACAGGGCCAGGACCCCCTGGCACTTTATTTTCATCTACATTTTAATTGATGAAAACACATGGGCATCTTTTTAAAAAGCTGTTTTAAAATGGTTTTGGTCCAAATTCTGATTCAGAAGCAAACACAATGCCTCTGATCTGCTAAAACCCACCCAAACGATGTTCGCAGAGTAATTTCCAAGCAGCTCGAACACTGTTATTTCCATTCATACCAGCTCCTAGAAAGGTCTCCCTTTTTTCCTGATTTTGTTTGTAATTCTATGAAGGCTACATTTACCTCCCTGCCAATGCTGTTCTGAAGTCAGATGATTATTAATTATATTTATTTACTTATACAATCCCATAGGCATACGTGGCAGTTCACAGACAAATACCACCCTGGGTCCCTGATGTAGGGATCTCGAATCAAAGGTAAGCAGATACTCCTGTGATAAATGTGAGCTAACAGCAGCAGGAGATTAGGAACACACTGTTTCCATGCACAGAGCCAGAGCCACAGATAATCCACAATTCCACACCCTGTTAGAAGTGTCAGTATGGGGAGGTAAGTCCTTTGGTAACCCATACCTCATATAACCGGCAGAAAAAACAAGGGGAGCTATTAGGGGATAAGACATGGGGGTACAGCTGGGAGATGCTGCGTGTGCAGAATCACAGCATCTGGGGTTGGCTTTAGAAGAAAGCAAAGAGGGTTTGAGATCATTCTCTTGTTGCACTGTATCACAGAATTTCCCAGTGGTCGTGCTGCATCTGCCTCAATTTGCAAAGAGCCTGAAACAAGAGCTCCATGGACCACTTCTGGTAGCGCTGGGGGTCAAAGATCGTCCTCTCAGCTGAGACAGGAGCACACGGAGGGCACACCAGTAAGGCTGGGCAGTGCCACGGTGCTGCTTGCAGTGGGAGGAACACAAGATTTGTCCAGTTCTTGTAAAAATGGTGCCCAGTTTGGCACCGAGTTCACCCCGCCTGCTCTTGCTGCAATCCTAGTGCAAACCAGCCCCCGTCCCAGGGCCTGGCAAGGTGGCAGCATCAAGACAGACGGGTCCTGATGCTCTGCTCCCTGGATCTTGTTTGGGCTGCACCCCACCGTTTATAGGCAGCACAGCTGCAGAGCAGCTGTTCCAGGGGGTCAGAAATTTCCCAGAACTGGAACTTGTCAAGCTGATGTTTTGATCTAAGTGGACTGAATAATGCTCCATCATTTATTTATGGGGAAGTGCCTGGCACACTTCACAAAAACTGGTGTTTGACAGTCATATTAAGGCAAGATTTAACGTCCCACATCATGCCAACAGGGCACCTGTGCAGAGGTCAGGATGCTCCCTTCCACGGGAAGCCCCACAAATCCTTCCCGCACACACAGGCAGGACCTGGGCTGGTCCTCATGGAGCTGCCAGAGCTCTGCTAGGGCAACGTGCCAACGCCAACAGAGCCAGTCACATCCTTTCTGCATGAGCTGTGACCTGCTCGGCCAGCCCCCAGCACCTCTGCCCCCCACTAAAGCTGCCATGGCACTGCCCTGGTGCTCTACCTGAAGGGCAGGATGGGAGCAGCTCTCTGTGTTTTGCCATGGCACAAGCATGTTCACAAACCACGGCAGAAGGAGGGCACAGAGCCCCCTCCCAACACGCCTAGCCCGGCAACCCTGTCGTTTTTCATGTAACATCAAGAGGTTTTAAATGTTTCACCTACTAATTGTAATTTTAATATTAATATGGTCACTTTCAGGCAGGGAGAAAATATTTCCTTTTGGAAAAAAATCCTCCCAGGAGCAAAGGGGCTCAGCGGTTTGAGAAGAGGCTGAAGCATGGGTACCAAGGAATAGAAACAAAGCAGTGGTTTTTACTGAAAGTTTTCATTAGGGATTTCAGAGACTCCTGAAAAACCCATGTTTTTAAACAGATATAGAAAGCGGCTGTGAGACCTCCCCAGCTGCCTTGGGCTTGGACAGTGGAGGGTGCCAGAAGTGCTCCCCCAGGACTGGGCCGGGCACAGCAGCAGGCCGATCGGAGCAGACCTGCCTCACATTTTCGCAATGGAGAAAATGGCTTTGCGACAGCAAAAGCATCTTCCTCCTCTTGTCATGTCGGCTGCGCACCGTGTCCACCCAAAATAAGCCTTTCCTTCTAATTCCCCTCATTCCGCTGCTGCCGCGATGAGGTAGCGACGTCTTATAGTACTTTGTGTGCTGGGAAGGGAAAAAAAAGGTCATATCTACAACTAAGTGGGCTTTTGAGCAGAGCTTAAAATGTTTTCGGTGCCACCCAGTAACTGTAAGGTTTTGGGGCTGGGGGTGTCTTTGAGGCCAACCCCACACGGCACCCAGGACACCGGGGACTCCAGAGCGGTCCCTCGACATCCCATTTTAATAACATGCCACCTGAAGCCCACTTCAAGGATGGGATGTGGACATTTCTTGCTGCGATTTCTTCCATGCAGACTTTTTGGCACGACACGAGGCAAAACTAATGACAATTAGGGCCCGACCCCACCGCTGCTGGATCGGGGCTGAACGCAGTTAAAGAAGAGGCAGGTAATGAATAAGCAGCCTGCCAAGCCCCGGCTGACAATGGCAGAGCTCCTCTGCTGCAGGGAAGGCACGGAGGGAAGCTCGTCCGGCAGGACGGAGGCACGGAGCCCGGGATGGCTCAGCCCCGGCAGCGCCGGAGCCCGCTGCCATCGCCGGCTGTCGGGAGGCAGGAGCTAAGCCCAGGTGTAACGTGTCCCTTTTAAGCAGTTTAGTCAGAACTGCTGCCGCATTCACAGCTTTTCAAATATTTTTAAATCACTTACAAAAGCAGGATTAAACGATCAGGAATTCCATTTAATAGGACAAATAAAGAAATAACAATCTACTCCATCAGCCCTGCGAAAGGCAGGTTTGATTTAAGGAAAAAAAAAAAAAAAGTATAAAAGAGGGAGAGAAAAAAGGAAAGGGGGGTGGGAAAAAAAAAAGGATAATGTGTGTTTACTCAAGCAAAGAAAAAAATATTTAAGTGATGTAGGGGAGAAGATTGCGTTAACTAGTGAAGAATAACATCGTCTGCTTTGCTGTCAAATCACACAAGAATTTCAGTAATAGATTCTCATTCTGACACTCAATTCAATTCGAAGGTGATCCTGCTTTATCCCAACACATCAAATATTAAACACTCGTATTAGCCAGGGTGCCGTCGCCTTTCCCGGCTTAGACGCGGCAGGAAGCTTTTCCCCCTACTTTCTCTCCCTCGCTGTAATATTCTCAATGTTATCTAAACATGCCTTCATACACTGGGGTTCCTTATCAATCCCATTTGGGGGGGTGGTGGTACTTAAAACGGTATTAGTTTTGGGGGCTTTTATTATTATTATTTCCAAAGCTTTTCAATTTTGTGTGGAAAAAGCTTAGGGAAAAAAAAAAAAGGCGGAGGGAGGGGAGGCGGCGAGAGAGGGAGAGGGAGCGCGGGAGCGAGAGAAAGTATAAGAAAGGGAAAAGCAGCCAGAAAGCTCTTGTTTGACTGATGCCTTTCAACAAGGGCAGTCTAGCTTGTCAAAGCCTGGGCTCGAGATGAATTGGCATATCTATTCAGCCTGCCTCTGGATGTCATGCAATACAGTTTCATATTCCCAGATAAGGCATGATAAGCAATTGCTGCCCTGACACCGACTCCATCCATCCCTGCCTTTCTGTCCACGCGTCTTACACATCTCTGCTGCACCGCTAATAAGAGGCATTTAATTTTTACAACCGCAGCAGCGAGAGGGGCCTCCAGACTGACCAGGTACAGCGTTAATACTGTTCACGTTTAATTACTTTTTCTTGGAGCACCCCAAATGCTTGTGAGCGGCGCTGGGTGGACGAAAACAGCTTCTGCTCAACGTAGCACCCGCCATAGGGGGATTAAACATCTGTATCAGTAATTATGGGGTGGGGGTGACAAGCAGAGGGCATTTGTCCTCTGCCAAATAAATAGGCAGCGCCAGCGAGCAGGAGGTGGTTTGGCTGGGGTTTGGACATGGGAGGAGGTAGGAGAAGATGGAAGCGGTGCCTTTCCTGGGGAACGTCCATCTCCAGAGCACAAACCCCACAAGAGCTGTGGAGGGGAAGGAGAGGGGCCGACACACCAAGAGTGGTGATGCCATGAACAGGTCTGCCCTCACTTAGGAGGAAGCAAGTGCTGCCCCTGGAAATTGATGCCATTGCCAAGACCGTGCCGCGGGAGGATGAGATCTGGACACAACCCTTCCACGTGGCTGAAACAGTGCTGGGACCCTGCCTGGTGCAGGGTGAAGAGGGCAGACCCTCTATTGCCCCTGTGAAGAGGGCAGACTCTTCACACCATGACACTCAAAGGTTTTGTGGAGAACAGTGCCACACAACCAGCTTCCCCCGTGTCCCGGCTGAGCAGGGAGCCCTCGGCACATGTGCCACCTTGCCAGCCCTACCTGGCTTTGCCAAGCAGCCTCTGGCAAGCCCAGTTGGTGTCCACCTCAGTCCATTTGCAAAGGTGCTTGATCTTTATGCCTCAAGATGGGTGGTAAATGAAACAAATAAAAAGATTAACGGTCTAATTTTGGAACAGTTCCTGGGCACGCAGGAACTGCCAGGCTCTGCCCACCTTTGGGAGGTGCTTTACAGGGGCGAGGGGTCCCCAGACCATGGGAGGACAGGTCACGGTTAAGAGAAGGCAGCAAGGTGTTGGACAAGATGCGGAGGATGCAGTGTAACTGCAGGTGCTTTCTCCTTATTAAAATAAGCAGCCTGTTCCATCAGACCCCTGTCCATAGGAGCACTGCAAAAGGGAAACTGAGGCACGCAATGATCTCATGCCTGGCCATTCTTCCCACCCTGACACACATCTGAGCAGCCTCAGCCCGCCCACGTCCCGGCAACACCCCCCCTCAGCCACAGCCCTGCAAATTTGCAGTCAAAACTCCTCTTAACTTCAGGGGGAGCAGGATGGACCCTGCTGCCACCAACAGTCCTTCTCCAGGGTGCATTTGGATGCCATGACCCCACCAGGCAGCGGGGAGGTGGCCTTGCCACGGCGCAGGATTAGCACATGCCTGGGCTTAGGCAATAGAAACACGCTGGTGTGTCTGACTCCGGAGTGTCAAAGTGCCAAGCGGTTTAGGCTTCACATTTCCCTGTGTTTGAACAAGAACAGTCTCTGCCTTGCTCCCAGGCTAGGGATTATCCTGGATAAAATGTTCTCGACTGCTGTGTGCTCTGCGGCTGGCGACACAGTAGGTTAATGCTGTGGAGACCTGGGTCCAAGCCCTGGGTTTGGTCACAAGTAAAACAAAGCTACAGGATTGGGTCCCTCAAGGGCCAGGAAATAGAGCTGGGGCATGCACGAGCCAGCGCTAGCCCAGGAGAGGGGACAAGCAGAGCCATAACCACCAAGAGGGCAGCTCAAGGATGGGGGCTGCTGGCAGGATCGGAGGGATCTGGGCTCGGGGTCAGATAGCTGAGCCGAGCTTTGTGGTGTGAGCCTGGGGGCTGCTGCCGAGACAAGGGGCTGGAAGACACATGCTCAGCTCCTTTCCCCGTCCAGGACAAGTGGCTGCAGGTCATGCCTGTTTGAACAGGGCTGTTGTCTCACGCTGTCCCGGCATTTCTGGCTGCACTGTGGGGCGACTGAGCCCCAGGCTGGGTCACACATGTATGCAGTCAGCTCCCAACACTGAGATACACAGGCAGCTCCCGATTAGTGCCTGAAAGGCAGGGATACACGATGACTTGGCAGACAGGTACCAGGGAGAACCTAAACGTGGCTAATTTACCCCACCATCCATAGGAAGGACAGGCTCCCATCCTGCGATTCTATCCCGAGACAGCCCCAGACCCTGCGGGGCCAATTCCAGCAGAAAAGCGGTGCTAAGCCTTTCCTCACCACAGCACCGTGGCTGGCAGAGCCAGGAAGCCGGGTATGACACCAAGGAAAACCTGCATCACAGTTCATGGATGATTCACCGCAGCCACGGCTGCCTCTCCACGTAGACAAGAATGGACCAGCCCAGTTCTGCTGCTACTGGGCAAACTGGGGGCCCAGGGGGAGGTGGAAGATGCCTCCAATGGTGCTGGAAAACAGGCAGATGTTGGCACTGCACTGAAATCAGACCCACTGTCAGCCCCTGGATACACCAGGACACAAAATGGCATGGCAGGGGCCCAGCAGATGTGCCAGAGAGCTGAGCTGCTGGCGCAGCTTGGAGGGGGACACATCTCCCCCTCCTCAGATTCAGCTGGAGATCAACAACCACCAAAGAGCTGTGGTACCTATATTACACAGGGGTGGGAAACCGTATCCACTGATCACCCCCTTCTCCTCTTCCCAGGGCCACGAATGATGGCTGCGATGCTCAGATGTGCCCCACGGTCCCCCAAACATGCACTCCTTTCATCCGGACCCACACCTTTCCCAAGCAAAGTCGGTGCCGGGCTCACTGTCAAAACCTTCAAGCCCTTCTGAAGGGGTATTTTCCCCCTTCGATTTCTATTTTTACACACGCACACGCTCGCCTCTCCCTCGCTCGCTGTTTAATTTCCGTGTGAGAGGGAAGCAGGTGCCCGTGCTCCCGTGAGCTCTCCCTTCTCTAGGTTTTTTTTCCCTTCTTGGATCCTGCCCCATTAGTTTAGTGCCCAGCCATCTGCGACGTCTCCTGTAATGCTGTCCCCCTTGTGTACCAGGGAGCTTTTCCATTAGCGCCTTTAATATTCTGACACCTTAGCACAGGCTGCTATTACATTCAAACACTGATCGCCCTGTGAAATTACATCGCAGGGCTTGCTAAAATGGAATTGTGTATAATCAGGCTCCTCCATGCACTGTCAGTCCCATCACAAATACAACGTAAAGCAGGCTTATGGATGGGCTTAGCAGCTGCTACAAGTGTATTTTTTTTTAATAGATGAAGTATCCCTTATTTAAAGCATTTCCTTAAGAAAAAAAACCAAACCCAACAGTGAAAGACAAATCAACAGCTGCTGCACTATGTTAACCATACCACCGGTCTCTTAAAAACATGTTATTTACTAAGGTAGCTATCTGTTTATCTATAACTATATCACACAGAGGAAGAGGGTGAGATAAAGATAGTTAAACAGACAGTCAAGGAGATATCTGCCACTGGGAAATAATAGCTAAATAAAAAGTACCATTATTTACTCCAGAGAGGGGAGGAGGGAGAGCCAGAGCTCTCCTCCCCGCGCCACGCACTGCCGGTGACACACAGCGTGGAGATGCCTTGGGAGACTCCGGTTTGTGCCCCAGCTCGCCCGGCTCCAGCCTGCTCATCTCCCCACGACCGCATCACAGAAATCTGGGTGAAGAAAACAGCTCAGGACCCAAGCATTGCACCTCCATCTCCACCTCCATGCAGGTGGAGAGTGGCTCAAATTAAGGCAAAGTTGGCCATGGCAGAGGGTCCGGGTGCATTCCCGCAGGGCAGGCTGGTTTCGGGGTGGCCAGTACACAAGCGACTGACTCCCCAGCTTTTTTTTTTTTTTAAATTTTAATTCCAGTGATGGATTAGGACAAAGGTATTTCAGGGGGATGCAGGAAGCGGCAGGGACACAGATGATGTGTCAGAGAAATGAGCTCCAGAGCTCTCCAGCTCCGGAGTTCAAAACGCTGCCTCTTACCATGCCCTAAAGGTTATTCTGTCTGTCTGCTGTGAAATGCGACGGCACATCGCCTGAAGAGAGATTTCCAGAGGCGCTGTGACCCTTCCGCTATCTCCTCCGAGAAGCCTCCACAGGAATGATGAGATTGTAGCTCATTTCCACACACCTTGAAAGAGCCAGGCTGGATCAAACATGCTGGGAGCAGCAGCAGCACATCCCTGGGCCTCACCCTCGCCTCCTAGCAGGGAGCGTGCTCTTGCTGTGAGGGGCTGGGAAACCACATCCACCCCACCGCAACGCTGATGCTCTGACACTGCCTTTCATCCTAAACCAGGATGGAAAAGCCAAAATATTGCCTTGTTTCACTGTGTAGGAACCGTTCCGCTTGGGAACCATGAAGCAAAACCCAGTGACAGAGCTGCTGCCCTCTGGAAAGGAGCAATCTATTCCTGAGTGAAACGCTGACGTGACATTTTGACTCTAGTTTTTCCACTGCAAAACAAAGCCATTTGTCCAGAGCAGACACACCGCTCCTTTGCACAGCATGTCTCCACACACGGCACTCTAGCCATTTTTGGAAGGGCCACATCTTGGTGACTGTCCGGCTGCTGTGCACAAATGTGCCAGATGGGGTGGATGGGCCCACGGAGGGCAGAGACTCACGGACGGGTTACCAAGAGAACAGCGTAGGGGAGGTGCTGTACCATTGCACATGGATTCACACTGCAGGCTGAGACCAGGCGACTCAAGCCTTTGGCTTTCACTACCTGGCACTGCCAAGCTTAGGTGCCTTGCAAGGTGGCAGCAGGTTCACGTCTCAGTTTCGTATCCTGTTCCTAAAACACCAGCCCTGGAGGATGGGAAAGAAATCAGAGAGGAATCCTGCAGGACCTTCTCGCCACTTCTATGCTTGCAGGTCTTATCACACACATCTCTTCCTCTGCTCACATCCATCCCAACTCCTTCACACTCTCATACCCACCACACCTTTCTGGGACAGACACATGACCTTCAAAACTCACCTTTGGCACGATGTGGAGAAACTGGCCCATGTAGGACAGACCCGAGGGGCATGGAAAGATGTGCCCTTCTCCCTCTTACCTCCTCTTCCCAGACAGCAGAGTCTCAGGTGCAAAACCCAATCTTTGGTATTTGGCACAGCACCAACCCACCAGAGCTGTCAGGACCTCTCAGTATTACTGCTCTGCAAGAATCGAATATAACAGTTTCTCAGCACTTCCACAAGATGCAAAGCTGCTCGGAGGAGAGCCAGCTGGAAGAGCAAGAGAAAGGCAGGAGAATACAATGCACAAGGCATCAGGGAAAAGATCAATAAAGATTAGGAGGGCAGCGGCCGCATCCCTTGCCTGCGTCCAAGGCTCTTATGGCTACGCTGAGAGAGCAGCAGGGAAAGTTAACAAAGCGCTGCTGTGCCCGTGCCTGGGCTGGTACCTGTCTCATCGAAGGCAGAGTTTACACTGGCTCATCCAAGCAGCAGCTCTTCCTCATGCTTGTTGACTCGGGTCAGGGTTAAGGCTAGGGAGGTTAAAGCAGAGGTGCCGCTGAGAGCTCTGATGGATGCAAGAACCAGGCGAGCAGGCAGTGCAGGCGGGCGCAGCCAGCACAGCCTACCATGGCGGCTGCAGCCAAATCTGAGGGGCCCTGATTTCGATGGAAGAGCAAACAGGAGATGGTCTGAGGGGCCAGGCAGCATGCCACGAGAGAAGCGATCTGGAGGAAGGTCGAGAAAGCAGAGAATAAAGGGACCTGAGAGGAGGACGTGGCGAGGTCCTGAGAAGAGGTTATTAAAGGAGGTGTGGGGGGATGAACTGCAGCAGCTATGGCCAGGCAGGAGCGGGAGGGCTACCTAGACTGGGAAGAGGGGACCAGCGCTGTGTTACGGTGCTGAGAAGGTCACAGAGATCATGACATGGATGGCAGAAAATTAAGGGCTTCGGGTTCCCCAAGGCCTCAACTCACATCTCCCAGAAGAGTGAAAGGTACCTCCACGGAACTTTGGTGGTACCAGGCTCGCCGACTGCCAGCCAGGCTGGGCTCCCCCAGGACACAGGCAGTAACCACCCTCTCCTGCAGCCAGCCAGGGTCTCTGTTCTGGGCAAGCTGGGACACTCTGGTCATGGCTTTCAGCCGTGCCTGCAGTTCTTCCTGTAGTAAGGCACTGGGCAGGACTGTGACCCATGGGCACACGGATGTCCTCTGGCCACACTGCCTGTAGAAGACGGCATCATACTTTGCCACAGCTGGATGCAGTGTCCCAGCTGGCCCTTCCCTGCCAGCGTGCCTGGGAAACACTATTAGATTTGCCTAGTTGCTGCCTGCTGATGATCAGGAGGAGGAGCAGGTCCGGGCAGCATGTGCCCAGTGAATCACAGAATCACAGAATGGTTTGGGTTGGAAGGGACCTGAAAGATCATCTAGTTCCAACCCCCCTGCCATGGGCAGGGACAATTTTTGAGTTCCTACTGATCGTGGTAGCAGAGGGACAGCCCCCACGCAGCCACAGTGCAAGAACAGAGCTGTGGGGTCACGTAAGGCTCATCCCATCCCTCTCAGCATCCTTCAGCTGCTCTGAAAACCCATCCCTAACCTGCATGTGCTGTCTCAGCTCTGCCTATGGCTGCTGGAAACAAGAGCAAGTGAGAAGAGTTCCCCGGGGGGGTAGCTGGTGCGCAGCATAGGGCTGGAGGGCTGAGATGTGCCGAGGAGGTGCATGGGCTGTCTAAAGCACTTGGCCATGGACTGCCTGGCTTTCCTGGCCACAGAGCCATGCCAGGCAGCCCTCCCGCTGCCTCCTGCCAACGCGCCAGCGAAGAGCGAGTGGTTGGTATGGAACAAGGTGTCCCAATTAGCTGTCCACTGATCTAATTAGATCTCTGCAGGGAGGACTGGAGCTGGAGAAACGACACGGCTGCCTCCTTGACCAGACACTCAACCTTTCCCCGCCTGCAGCATTTTATTTTTCAGATTTTTAACATGCAGTACCATTTTTGTCCGGCTCAGCAGAACCTGTCCTGCCTCGAGTCCTGCCGCAGCTCCTCACCAGCAAAGAGCAATTATGTGTGCGCACAAACAGGCGCTCAGCATCCAAGCTCCCTGCTCCCGTGTCGGGGAACAGCTGCTGGGATTGCAAATCAGAGGAGTAAGGAGAGAGACAAGGGGCGCTGGGAGGCAGAGCCGATCGGGAGGACATGGCAGAGCGCGCCAGGTCCCTCTCACTCCCCCTGAGTGACAGGAAGGCGTGCGAGCGCGCCTGCCCTCCCCACCGCCGCCCCGCACCACCCCAGAGAGCTGGCAAACGAGCTTCAAACCAGCCTGCTCCTTGTAATCGGAGTCAGTCAGTGTGTGTGTTACGCTTGAGTTGATGGCTGGTGTTAAATTCAATGCCTTGAGTATTGATTTCCTCGCACATCCCGGACTTTGTTAAAGGGTTAGCCGTGAACCGAGATCAAAGGGAGGTTAACTCGTTTCTCATAAGTGGTAACGCAGACCTCTAGCAAAACCGGGCGCCAGGCCTCCTCCGCAGAGGATGCTCCATGCATGTTGTTAGTTACCCCGGTCGCCTCGAAAGCCAGATAAAGCCACAAAGCTGCCTCAAAGCAGGGAGATAAAATGATCCCGACAACTTCCCACAGATCCCCAAGCTATTATGAGTGCACACTGGGGACGGGCAGCGTGGGCCAACGAGCTCCTCCTCCCCAACCCATCCCCAAGCCACGGTGAGCTGCTCCCCTCATCTGCCACAGGAAAAGGGGGGAAGCAAGGGTTTGCCAGCTGTACCTCAAAGAGGCTTCCCCCCAGGGGCTCAAGAGGGAGGGAGAGCCCTCCCCAGGAAGACTAGGATGTCCTAGAGCTGTGTGAGGGAGACAGGGAAGGCACAGGGCTGCTCCCCGAAGGACCGTCCAGCAGGGACACAGCTCCCTCCCTGCCATGGCCGGGTGGAGAGGACACCACCAGCTGAGCTGACACTACCATCAACTCCCATCTTGGCTTTCTCTGCCCCACACGAGGTAATTTTGGCACTGATAGCACCGAGATGAGCAGGACTTGCCAAGGCAGTAAGAGTTAAGTGCACAAATAATGGCACTAACGGGGGTTTGGCTTTACCTTTGTAATTTTTAAGGGATGGA
>NW_010260103.1:20272-36085 GCF_000690775.1 Eurypyga helias
GGAAAGAGGTGTAGGAGACAATCTGGAATTGTTATCACTAGTATTAATGAATGCCCAGAGGCACCGAGGAAGAAGCATCCATTTCAGATGAACATCTGTCAACTATAAGAGGTAAAATTTCAGAAGTAGCTAAGGTGCTTCGGAGCCTCGATTGCACTGACTTCCCGTGAGACTTAGGCATCCAAGTTAATTTCTAACAGTACCCTTGGCCCCTAAGTCATCTCGTCACCAACTCAAGCCCTCTCCTCTACCCCAAGAACCACCTACAGCACAGTCCAGCTCTCCAGCAGCCATGCTGCTCTTCAACCGGATGAATGTGGTTTCAATGGCACTGTACCTTCCCCTCCGAGGTGACACCGGGAGCCATGCAGCTTCACCTGCACAAAACGCAGCACGCTCTGCTCTCCCATCCCCAAAAAAGTTCAACCCAAAGCAATCCAGCAACACTGGTGGTGTAATTCCCCATCCTGCAGTGTGTAGAGGGAAAAAACCATCTTGGGGGTGAAACTCTCAGTGGGAACTTTATTCCTGAGCGCCCTGGGTCACATTTGACTACGAGGTCCTCCCTAGGGTGCTAAACAGGCACCTCCTCATCCCTTCTCCCCTCTTCCAAACTCCTGCCACCCAGCACTCCCCCAGCAGCCAATCTGTTTTTAAGTGAATGGTTTATACCAAAGTGTTCAGGGAATATCTGCTCAGTGCCCAGCATACCAAGCACTGAAGATTTCACTTAAACTCTCAGCATCTGTGTATCTCAACTAAATTAAGCTATTTGCTATAAAAGAGCACAATGACAGTAATGGAATAATAACAGCATTAATAAAACACAACAATCCTCGAATAAGAAGCGGACGCACCAGCTAGCTTCAACCAAGAAAAGAAGGCTATTTTAAAATCACACACAAAAACCATCTGGGGGTGGAGAAAACCAACAAAAGCTCCGAAACTCAGAGGTCAGACTGAAATTATGTTTTTAACCTCCAAAGAAAGATGCTTGCCAGAGCCTTTCTAGTCAGAGAGCTCCCACACCAGCTGGAAATGAATTTCCACAGCTCCCAGCAAAACGAGGGCTTATAATGGGAAAGCTGAAAATTTCCAAGGGGCATGCTGGCTCCGCAGAAGGTGGGTGGGAGCACTCTTAGGAGGGAGGACACAGAATCGGAAGCCTGAAATAGAGGACCATCAGCAAGGTTTGTAGCCCAGCTCCTGGGGCAGATGTGTTGGGAGCCAGGGGTGATGCCGCGCCTGAGCTAGCGAAGCAGGGCCAGATGCCGGCGCATCATTATGCAAACATCCAGATGTCTAAAGCTCACCACGCTGCCGTTCCCCTCTTGGTTGCCTTCACTCCATCCACAAATTCCTCCTCCTTCCTTTGTTTTGGATGAGGTTGAGACTAAAGACAGCACCTTCCATTTCAAAGTCACCTACACACCGTTTCACAGGGATAAAATAACCCTGGGGACCTGCAGTAGGGCTGGGGACAGGCAATCAGTTTGCATTCAGCACGTCATGCTGCATCTCTGAGGTCTTGCCACAGCCCCATCCTGCCCAGCGCAACACCCCAAACGACCACTTGCCTTGGGGGAGACTGTGAGGGTGGGTGACAGTTGTTTCCCTGGAACAGGAGGAGATGGAAGAAAAGGAGACCTCTGTGTTCACCACCAGCTTCTTGTTCACCACCACGCTGAAAGGAGCAGCAGCAGGTTTGTGCCAGCGGCAGGCAGGGTCTTCCTGCATCTCTGGCAGCTCTGGCCCAAGCCTTGCCCCAGCCCCACAGGCAGAGCGCAGAGTCCCTGCCCTGCCTGGGCCCCGGTTTAGCTGGCTGCCCCTGCAGAGGGTACACGATAGCTGCTCCTCTCCTGGCCCCAGGTGCCCAAAGCCCACGTGCAGATCCTCCCCAGGATAACACAGCAGAGACAGATGTCACCTCTTCTCACTGACATGGCAGGAAACACAAGCCGGGTCGCAGTCCTGCCAGCAAGCTCACTGCTGCCTCCCCGCCCTCTGTGGCATGGCCAGAGCCAAACGCAGGCAGCCAAGTGATCCCTGACTCCAAAAAAAGGCAGAATTCAGCAGAAGGTGGGGGGCAGCTGGCTGGCTTTCCCACAGCACAACGGGTATCACTTTGGGTCCACCTGCCTTTAAGAAGGCGCCAAGCAGGGCTGGCAGGGCAGTGGTGCAGTGCCCATAGCGCCCGGGCTCAAGGACTGCAGGGGGCTGGAAGCCTTCTGGGCCTGGGTCCATAACACAAACCCTCCTGTTCATCCCCAGAGCAGGCAGTATCAACTTGGCTGACCTATCTCCTCCAGCTGATCCACGGGACAGTGCTCCTGACTTACGCTTTTCTAAATTCCTATGGAGAAAAAGCCAAAGCAGCAGTTGGCCCAGACTTGAACAGGCTGCAAGTTTCTTTGTTTTCATTACAATTTCCAATCCTGATGCCTTTTTTATTTATTTTTTTTTTTTAGCCATTTCTGCTCTGCCCCCCGAGGTGCTGCTGTGATTGAATGAAACACGACCCGGGGCTCCAATAAGTGTATTTCAATTACATCTGTCACCATGTAACAATGTAATGATATATCATGTGATATTAAATCCATGGTAATCATATCAGCGATTTTTTTAATAGTGCACTAATCACATTATTACATCTCAATAATTAACAACAGAAGGCCTAAAAAACCTGGATACACAGCAGAAAGCTCCAAGGGTCCCCAGCTCGTGCCTGGGAGAGGCCCAGAGAGCACGATGGCAAGGCACTGCCAGGCAGGCATAGCATGACAAGTAGCAAGCGCACAGAAGTTTTGCACAGGTAACATTGCGTAGAACAGCCAGGTATGACCTGACTCTTCCCCAGTCCCAGCCTAAAGGAGAAGTAAGTATTCTGGAGCTGGGAAGAGACACTTGGTACATCCCATCTTACCCAGCACTGCTCCCTTTCCTCCAGCAAACCAACCCCTCTGCTCTGGAAAATGCATTGCCATCCCGCTGTGCAGAAGCCCCACTGCAATGGGAAGGATGGTGTCTTGAAAAGGAAGGACCCATCCTACCAACACATCCGTACCAGGCTGCTGGAAGAACAACATTATTTTCCTTCTCCCCTTGCACCAGCTAGAGACAAAGCTGAGAGAGCAACCCACCGCATGAAGACATTCTAAGGCTTGAAGTCACTCTGATTTTTGCAGCAAAACAAATCTAGCAGTTTAAAACCGAAAGCCGGTGAGAACCCTTCGGGGGCACAGGGGTCCTCTTGGCTGTCACCTCCGCCCCAAACTCCCACCCACATGCCTGGAGCAGACTGGCTGGACTCCAACGCACTGACACACACCTCCCCCTGTGCCGAAGGGAGTCAGCCAGCCTCGTGTTTGCAGGCTGCTCCCCCCAGCTCCCGGCTTCATTCCTTGTGGGATGCGGGCGAAGATGGGCGCAGGTGGCAGGGAGCCATGGGTGACAGCGGGCTGGTGCAGAGTGCCGGGGAGTGGAGTGTCCTGTGCCACAATGTCCCTGGCTGTGACAGAACTTTCTTCCAGCTGCAGCCTGGTCAATCTCCCGGTTTCCACATCACAAGCTGATCTGAGGAGAGCCTCATTACCTGCCTTAAAGTTCCAGCCAAGCACTTAGCTCTTAAAGACAGGATTTAAGAAATATTTGACTGATCATTTCTCTCCTCATTTAGTTCAGCTGCTCTGAACCGAATCAACCTGTGAAGTTGAAAGAGTGAGAAGAGGAGGAAATGTGTGCGCAGGCAGTCACTCCATGCACCGCACACAACGTCCCAGCTCCCCCCACCCCTCTTCCCACAGGAATCAGCCTGGTCGGCACAGCTTCTCCTGCCTCCTGGAGTATCTGCAGGACATTTCCCAACACCAAAGGGGAGCCACCTTTTCCTTCCCCCTGTGGGACAGGCATCTGGGGGGATCACTAACTCCCCAGCACCCAGACAGCACCTTTATGTACGCCTGGAAGAGCGAAGTGCAGCATCCCAGACCTGAGAGTAAGGGATGGATGGAGGGATGAGCCAGCCAGGATTGACAGCACCACCATCCCCATGTCTTCGACTGATCCAGGACAGGACGTTCTTGTGGCCTTCATCTCCTTGCACACCTTCCTCCTGCTCCGCTCTCCAGGTCAGCTGTGACACACAGCAGCCGGACTCCTGCCCTCCTGCCGCCCGCCCAGCGAAGGTGCTGCCTGCCAGGCTCTCCCATGGCCAGCAGTGCCCTGCTCCCTCGCCCTGGGCACAGGAGCCTGCGGAGGGGCCGTGGGGAGGCTCAGGGAGACGAGGAGGCTCCCGGGGCTGAACAGGAGTTGCAGCAGCAAGCTGAGACCCCGCAGTTAGGGGTGATCCTGCTGAGGGGCAGGCAGGACGGACAGACAGACGCCTCACTGGCCAAGGCAGCTCAGTTGGACTTTCTCTCCTTCCCCCATTCCCTTTTTCTTTTTTTTCTTCTAATTTTGCCTCAGAAGCCACGATCCTTTAAAGATGTACACGTCTCATTAGCTCTACCTTGACAATCATTACCGTTCCTGCAAAGGCAGGAGAAGAGCTCAGCCCGAGCGTGGGGGAGTCCATTACCTTGTAGTTAAAGGGACACTGACAACTCTGGGCTGCCCCTCGTCTGCGAAGCCGGATCCCTCCTGCACACGGCTGTTCCCCCTCCTGCACTGAGCAATGATCTTCTTGACATGGGTGAGATGCAAAACTCTCGGTGGCGGGTGGTTCCGGACCCACTATCAGACGCTTGGTGCTCCCCTGGATGGGCTGTAGGGCCAAGTCCATGCCGGGCGAGGGGCACCAAAGCCCCCAAACCTTCCCAACACATTGCACACGGCCTTCACGCAACTGCATCTCACTTCAGCAAACGCACGCTCTGAGGATGCACCACAAGACCCCAGCCTAGCCATGACAGCACGCAGCCAGCCCAAAATGTCCCCAGTAGAAGCCACAGCACAGGCTGGGGTAAGAAACACGAGGGCCCTAGGGCAAGGGCACCGTCCCCAGGTAAGAATGCCTGGTGACACAACCACAACAGGGCAGTGAGCTCCGTGCTCATGAACCAGCTTCAAAGTGCAACGTACCCTGCACCCGTGAGTCTGTCCCCAGCTTCTCTGGCTCTGTAGGGTGCAACACGGACCACCACACACCCAAGGGTGGGGATGAGGAAGAGTTCAAGTGGGTGAGTGGGGTGATCCCAGGAAAGGACCCTACTCACTAAAGATGCTGTTCCAGACAGTCCTGCTTTGCCCCACAGCTAAGGGCTGCTGGTCTGCCTGGCTACCTCCAGATCTTCTGCCCCCTCCAACAAGGGACCTGACTCACATTATGCAAGGGCAGGACCCCTCATTCAGCAGATTTTGGGGCAAAGACCCCAAAGCGACTTTGACGAAACAGCCCCACCTTCTCCCAGTCCCACAGGGCTCTGAAGCCCAGTGCAACCGCAGGAGGCACACGCAGCGGGGTGTAGCCCTAGAGATGATCCTGCTTCTTTGTGCCTAGCAGGACGGGAGCTCCGCTGCAGCCACGCCAACTGCCCGCTACTCTCCGCAAAACCCCGGCAGGAGACAATAACGCATGGCCGCAGCTCCGAGCTGTACTCCAAGGAAGGATCCTACCTCCAACACAAGGCTGTCCAAGAACTTGACAGTACTCCGTTTGAAAAAGATGTTGAAAGAAATGATCTCTTTAAGTGCAATGGGAGATATTTGTCTCTGATTTACCCTTGGCTTTTTGCTCTGGTTCAGGTAGGAGCGGTGTGGGATGGCTGGCAGATCTGAGAGCATGGCACGCCCCAGCGGGCAAGGCGAGCAGTGCGGAGGAAGGCGCGAGTCAGTTTGGAGTGCTCCCCATTTATCAAACTCACGCAGCCCGCCAGCGGAGCGAGTCTTTCTATCATTACAGCTCTCAAAATCCGATTCATACCACTAATCCTGCCTTCATTCTCCCAGATTAATAACATCTCTTTCAACCTTCACAGTGTGATAAATAGACAAAGAGAGAACAAAAGGAGAAACAGAAGTGAGAGAAAGAGCCAGAGCAACTCCACATAATAAAGCGAACCAAGAAAGGGGAAAGGGAAAAAAAAAGGGAAAAGAAAAGGGAAAGAAAGGAGCCAGCACACTTGACTCTGCCATTTACTTTAGCAGATTCTCCCCAAAAGCTCCCTGCGATCTTTAAAGAATGTAAAACATTGCTCAAAGGAAAGGCTCGTTAGCAACCCTGACCAGCCCGGGTTTGCTGGAAATCTTTTCACTTCCAGCCTCCGCTCAGGTCAGCGCTGAGCATGAGTTTGTTGGTTTCTTGTCCTGCTCCTCCCCAGACTCCTGCAGAGGCAAAGCCTCCAGCATATACTTGCTCTTCCTCTACTCACAGCAGCTTCTCGGAGAGGAATGCGGGGGTCTCAGCCAGGGACTGCTCCAGGGGTGCCCCAGCAGCTCAGTGAGCCCAAGACAATGCCAGAGCAGCAGCACCCTCAGGCTGGCACAGCCAGGGGTGTCCCAGAGCCAGGACCATGCGTCGAGCTTGGGACAGGGATGATGACCAAAACCCATGACAGCAGCAGAGCGGATGAGGGGCCCCACACCATGAGCCTGGCCGCGGGGCACCCATAGGGCAGAGGAAAGGGGAAGCCTGCATGGACACAGCTGTACTGCAATGGGGGTGTCACAAGCCCCAGCTCCCTGGGCTGCATCCCTCCGCCCCCTTGCAGGGAGTCCCCATTCCAGTGCATGCTGCACAGCCTGGACCTGCATTCACGCCACCCACCTCCAACTGTGGAGGCTGAAACCCCGCTGTATGCTCATGGAGCTCAGCCGTGCCTGCTCCATGCACTCCTCTGCTCCGGTCCGTTCAGAAACAACCGAGTCCCAGGGAAAGCTGAGCCTAAAGCCCAGAGAAAGCGGAGCCTACAGCCCAGGATCCCCCAGAAAGCCAACTCCACTAGCTCCGGGGGCATGGATGGAGACGTGTAGCCATTTCCCACCCGCAGCCTTCACCGGAGCTGCGCTGTTCAGCTGTTTCACTCTGCCATGCCGTATTGAACACTCTGTGCAATCGCTGAGTTATTTTAATAATTAAATGTTTATTGGCACATTTTTCCCATACTGCTTCCAGACTTGCCTGATTTTCTTTCCAGTGAGTAACTCCCCTTGGTTCAGTTCTTCCACAGGATGCACACTGGCAAAAGGTTTCCTCTGCTCCCCCCAACAGTGAGCACTTCCCCCTTCGAGCCCATCCCTGTGGGCTCCTGGCAGGTGCTGTGCACACCAAATAACACCAAGCCCAGAGGAATGGCTGGGGCAGAGCGCTGGGTTTCTGGCCAGGATGGTGCTCTATTACGGCTCTGCATTCACAGCCCCTGCGCAGAGGCTGGGCTAGGTTGTTTTTTTTTCCCGCTCTTCTTTTACACTGTTCCATATTACTCCAGGCTTTGAACTACAGAGAAAAGCAACACTCAAATGTGTGTTTTTTTTCTTTTTTTTAAAGCTACCTTTATCATAGCAAATCTTTTCCTTCTCCGCTGTGTCGCTAGAGATAGATATCAAGCAAAAAGAAAGTCTCCTCTTCTAACAATGGATTTCCCTTCCCTTCTGAACTTCAAATAGAAAACTCTTATCTACAGCCACAGTTGACCAGAAGAAGAAAAGAAAAGAAAAGAAAACAGACATATGAACTGAACCTGGGCTCTCTGTCTATTTACTCAAAAAGGCTGTGCTGGGCTCTTCACGCAGAGATGCTCTGAACATGTTTATGGCACGTATTTATTTACTCACTTCACTAGCTATCCCCCCACCATGGAAACCCACCTCCAGAAATACTGTCCTCTGCCCCATGTACACTCTGCACTGCTCCTGGGCCATCCGGCACAGCACAGCCTACACCTAAAGCTGGGGACAGCAAGCTCTCTTCAGACTCAGCTAAGAGTACCAGCAGCAATGCCCCTGACTCACATAAAGCATCACTTCTACACAGTGCAAGTTCTTCACGTGACAGGACAGATTACAGGTCAGACCTTGCTGGCTGTACCTACACAAGATGCCTTGAACATCTCTGGGTAAAATCAGGCTGCTGCAGCTGCCTGTGACCTACCCCCAGCCCCCCATGCAGCACCCATGGGCCACTGATGGCACCAGCCAGCTCCAATGCGTGTTTTAAGATCTGCCTTTGAACCAACTTCTTGCCTTTGAAGAAGCTGCTCCAGGAAGAAACGTAGAGCACCGTGAAACAACTTCTCTTCCCAGTCCCTGGGTGCAGCACTCTCCTGCCCTGGCTTTCCTCCCCTCTGGCTGCCTGGTCTTTGGAGAGGCACCACCATGTACCAGTTGGGTTGAATGCCCCCTCCCTGGGGCTCACTGAGATCCTGCTGCCAGACCACCCTTGCTCCCTGCCCAGCCAACAGAAATGGAAACGTGAGCACTGTGTGTAGCAGGTAACGTTCCTGCCAAAGTCACAGTGCCTGGACCAACACGCACGCAGCAAGAGACCCAAGGAGGCTGGTACTACTGCCTTCCCGTCTGGTGTCCTGCCAGGAGATGTGTGCTTCTTGGACCCTTCTGGCTTTCAGCCATGAAGACAAGGTCACATAAGACTTGAGAAACTCAGACTCATGGCCATGGAGGACCTCCTGGCCACAGCCACAGAGCTCCCATTCCTCCTTACCCTCTCAAACCCACCTTGAGTTCAGGCACAGATGCATTCACACCAGGCAGCTAGACAGAAAACCCTTTCTGTGTCCAGCAGAGATGGACACAGCTACTGCCATGTCTTGGCCCCAGCCTGCAAGGGGGACCCCAGTCGAAGAGACTCACTGCTAGAAGTGGAGCCAGAGTCTCCAATCAGCCGGGGCAGAGAGGGCTGGAAACTTTCCAGATCATTTTCCATTAGAAATAAAAAGTTTCCTTCATCAAAAGCCAAATATCATTCTCATTAGGAGAATGTAGAGCTCCCAGCCAAGGGGAAGATGAACTCCCACCTGAGACATGGCCAGGCATCCTCTGCAGTCACATGTGGGGACACCGTACAAGTCTGAGCTTCACCTCATTCAGACTGGAGACAGTTTTGGTAACTCTACCTGGCTCCAAGGCAGCCCCCAGCCACGAGTGCCCGGCCTGCAGCCCCCGCTGTCTCTCCAGCCATCCCCCGCCCCAAGCTTCCTGGCAGCAGCAGCGTTCCCTTCCGGTTAAACCACACAAAACCCCCCAGTGCCCTTCTCTCGGGGCAGTACCGGTGTTGCAGGAAGCTCCTCCCTGTGGAGCTACAATGGGAAGATCCATCAGACAAAGCACCTTCTCTTCAAGCTGTCTGATGACAGATGTTCAGCCAACGGAGCAGTGGGATTGGCGGAGCACCGCTGAAGTGCTTTATAATTCCTGCTCCTCTCCTCCTTCCTCAGCATCTCCCGGGAGAGACACGATGATGGACGGTGACATAACTGACTGTTCCCAATCAAGGTAATGTAAGTAATGACAGCTGACGTGATTCCTGGAACGTGCAAACGCTGCTGGCCCGTGTGCCTTGCCTACCGCAGGCAGCACCGCCAGAGCTCCTGGAGGCACAGGAGACCAGAGCATGGTGGCCTGGTTGGGGACAGGGGAGGAGGAGCCCCAGGACCAAGAGGATGTCTCCAAACCGGCTGCAAATAACTCATTACATCAGCCTGCACGCCGAGTGAGAGCCAAGGAGAGGTGGGTAGCACCTATTCCGTGGAGCAAACCCCTCCTGGGCTGTGTACGATGCCTAAACCAGATCTGGACACCACCATATCTCTCTCTGTAGTGTCACCTGGGACTGTAGTGGGCCCATCACTTGGGAAGTGGCTAGTTGGGGGCCTTCCCTGGCCCCTCAATGTTTGGCAAGGTTTCTACTGCTCTGGCCCTGCCCCTGTTCCCCCCAGTCAGTGACTATCTGGAAATGGGTGAATTAAGTCAATAAGCTGGAGCTCACCTCCCCATCCAGTTGGCACACAGGCAGGGCCATGCCATCTGAACCCCAAGGCAAGGGGTGCAGCAGCCCCAGAATGAACGCGCGGGTGTACGGAGGCTCATGAAGGGAAAACACTGTGCAAGCTCAGAGCCGCAGTCCTCTTCCAGAGCCTTGGAATTAGCAGGCAAATTTAACATGCAGAGAAGCGACCGATTAATAACCCAGCATTGACTTAAGAAGACCTTGAATAATACATAGTGCTTGTACACGTAAGGGGAAAAAGTCAAGTCCTTCTGCTTGTCAAGTGTATCCGCCTCCCAAGCACCGACACTCGACAAGAAACCTCTCTGCCAGCCAGACACAGCTTTCAGCATCTCTTCAGAAACGCCTCTTGGTAAGACAAATGGCCAAACTTTGCGCCAAGTTAGACAAGCATTTGGACAGGTCCAAGAATGGTGTTGTTTTAAATGTAATTAGCACTGACGGTTAATAAAGTCCCTTTAAACCTGCCAAGCAGAAGACCACACTGAGCATCTGCAGCCCACAACGATGAGCCATGAGAACGCCCCGTGTTGGTTAAGCTGATGGGTGAGAGCGAGGACCTTACCGCGAGGCTGCCCCAAGCTCTCCTCCACCTGGTCTGCACTGCAATCCTCCCAGCAGCTCGGCCATGGTAAGGAAAAGTCAGACCCAAAGAGACAAAAGATTGGCAGATGCTCAGCTGTAGGCGCGGGGCTCCACCGCATGATGATGACAGCAGATGAAGCTATGAACGGACTATTCCCTTCCACAGCTTGGTTCTGGCTTCTGTTGTTTAGTGATGGTTTTGGTGTGAGACACTGAGCAGTGATATCATCACCCCTGTGTGCTGCTGTCTACTTTGCTAAATAATGATGGCTGGGAAAAAATCTGCTCCCTTCTGAGAATATTCCAAACCAGAACTAGCAGAAAAATGGTGTTTACGTTGTCAACAGCCATTATTTTTGTATAGGGGCTACATACACAATGCCCTTTGCGAAAGGAGTGGAGTGCTGCAAAGCACCAAGGATTTGTATATTTGTATATTGTGAATCTCCCTTTTTGAGATGAGGAGAAAAAATATGAATGGCACCTCAGGCAGAGGCTCCCAACAGCCGGTCGTTCTGGCTCTCGTGGCTGAGTGATCCTCCTGTGCAGCCAGCCCACGAGGATGCTGCACAGATTTAATGCCTGCAAAGCAATTTGAAAGTGAAAAGCCTCGCAAACAAGCCTGGTGGCTGAAGCCCAGGAGCAGGAGAGATGAGACCTTATTTCTGTTCCAATCTCTGATACGCATTCACAGGAAAATCTTCCCACCGCCCCCCGTGCCTCAGTATCCCCACAAAAATATCTATTGAGCCTTATAAGCCTAAATTCATTCATGAGTTTAAAGAGTATTAGTCTCCAGTGCGTGAAGACCAAAGGACCGTCACTACGCAAAACATGAGCCGTGTATGACATAAGGTCAGAAAGCATTTAAAAAAGCAGCCACCCAGTGCAAAACACAAGGGAAAAGATTTGAGCAGGAAACAGGATTTGTCTCCTTCAGATGTAAATGACTGCCAGCTAGCAGCAGAGCTCCAAAGACATTTTAGCACTGAGAAGTATTTCTACAAAGCAGACTAAGAAAAAAATGCAATAAACAGCCACAATTCTTAGAGTTTGATTTCCAGAGCAATAAGCACAGCAACCGAGTCCAAAGAAAAGATCCGTATTAGCAACCAAATCCAATCATTCCGATAATAAAGAAGAGACATCCGGACTGGCGCAGAACTATTCCCAGAGAGAAGTTTGTCTCCCCAACCCTTTCACACTCTGCAGTGGCTCAATGGAAGAATACTTAAGAAGTTGCAAGTTTGGTCATAATGTGTAAAAAGCCCCTGAAATGCGACATCATTTACTCTTCTGTGGTATTGCTCAGCAGAGCTAATAAATCTTGCATGAGCAGAGCTGATTCTAATTTTCTAATATGAAAAGGCATTTGGATTGAGAGAGAGGGGAAGATAAAAGTGATTGAATCTCCAATAGCCCAGCGTCAGTGACAAGAAACATCCTGCTACGGACCCCAAGGAAGAATGGCTCCCCCTCCTCCCCGAACCACAGCCACACTCACCCGCTCGCACATCCAATTCTCCCTGCTTTCTGCTCGCCACGTCTCAGTCTCTCCTATTGACAGGACGTGGTTTTAAACACAGTTACACAAGTTATCATTTCTGCCTTTTGATCAATCTGAATTTTCAGGACAATTACCCTCTTAATCAATGATTGCTATCAGCAGCCCCTTGGATTCCTCACCAAGGCAATCGTGCCGCCAGGGCAGACGGCGGGTGCATATGCAATGAAGCTGCGGGGAGGCGCAAGTCCATCTTCCCCTGACGTAGTCGTCGGCTGAAAGGGTGGAGAGCTGTGAAGGCCACTTCAAGGAACACCTGACGTAAAAAATAAGTGGAGGGAATTAAAAGGGACGTTGTACGAGGTAGCTGTGGCGCAGCCGGGCTGGGGGGACCAGGGACCTGCTGAAAATATCATTGAGTTGAAAAATAAACCAACTAAACCAACAGATTTACCATCCACTGAAACCATATATTTAAGAGCTATCTATAGCCAGACTAGCTGCTCCTAATGAGGCTAATAAAGCCTGGTTCCAATTAGAGACTGAAACTATTAGAAGAAGGAAAGGCAGAGAGGCAGCTTTTAACAACCTCTAAAGACGAGGAGTTTGGATTTGCGTTTTTTGTATATTTTTTTTTCCCTCAGAAACTATTTACTATCACCAAAATGCCCCTAGCATTTACAGACACAAAGCAAGCCTCAAAAAAAAAAGTGTGTGTTTCAGTAATTGATGTTTGCACAGAACCTCAGCTCTTGGAGGACGCAGCTCCTCCGAGGCATCTCTCACCACCACGGAAACACGGCCCCAGGTATTTAGACGCCGTAAGAAACCCCAAAGCAGATGAAGCCCAATTGCAAAGGTTGCCTGGGGGACAAGGCTTAGCATCCCTGCTCTTGCAGGAGCACCACCAGGTCATCGGCAGGTCCACACTGCTCGGCTGCTGTTTTCGGCACTCCAGACGACGCAAGGTGAAGGTGTACGCTGCTCCCACCCACACATCACCCTGCGCTGCTCCCTCGAGGACCTTATGGGCTTCCCCTGGGCACGGGACTCCTCGACACATCATTCTGTCCAAAAATCAGCTCGGCCAGACCCAGGCACCGTCCTGAAGGCAGAGAGGCTGCGTCTCCTCCCAGGCTTGGAAAGCACCCACGCGCCTCTCGGGCTCCGCGTCGGCAGGAGGGAGCCCTGGGACCTGGATGGCAGCAGGGAACTGCTCCTGAAGTGACACGGTGGCAGCGGGGTGGCTTTGCCATCGTGACCAGCAGATCGGGCTGGCAGTAGGCAGCAAAGCAGCGCCAGGTGAGGCTGGGGGACCAGCTGCCTGCGCAGGCTGCTGGCTGGAGGAGCTCTCGGAAAGGCACAGTATTTCACTAGCTATTTTACATGGAGAATTGCCGATCAAAGATATCCCCACTGTGTACTCCAGAGCAATAAAAATAAAAAAAAACCACAAGAAGAATTCTTTAGGCGGGTAATGGGCATTTTATTCCTTTTTATGACACTAAACATAGGCAGCTGGCATAATTACACCACAATAAAGGCATAATGTGCACCTAGCAGAACAAACTCATACTTTTGATAATTAGGCAGAGCAAACACAGTCTGGGATTCAGTCAAACGGCTTCACTGTCTCCTGGATCTGCCAGAGCCCCATCCCTGCAGCACATCCGCCCCATTCCCACAGCTGGCTTTAGCTGGGGCCCATGGGGAAGGATGAGCTAGCAGAGCATCACCAGCACTCTCCTGCACGAGGGGGACGGCCGTGCAGCTCTACTGATCAGAGCAGACCGAGCAGAGCAGAGGCAGGGAGGTGCAGGATGGGTCCCTGTATAGTTCCTCAGGAGCAGGCAGAGATGGTGAACTGCAGCGCAGTGACGGAGGATGTCAATCACCTCCTGATCGGCACCAGGAATGGATCTGGAGTCGCGAGGGCAGGTGTGAACTCTGCAACTTGAGCTTAAAGATTGACCCCACAGACAAGGCTGCAGCAGAACAACTCCATGTGGCCAAATCATACATGGTGCAACGGCAAAGGGAGACCCAAACCACAGGACAGATGCAGAGCTCTCTTGGGTTTGGCTGCCCTGCAGAGGCCAGCTCCAGGAACTGGAAGAGCTGAGCAGAGGCCTGGGGACACCCCTCCACAGCAAGGACCTTGGCCAAATACAGTCTGTGGGACAACGTCCAGAGTGAAGCTGGCCCCTTTGCCAAAAAGCAAGGACAGAAGGGAATGACTCAAGGAGGCTGAAAGACCCTCACCTGCAGAAAGGGCCAGGTTGGACCTGCTGGAGGCTAGCAATGAGCTCTTTGAAGGTTTTGTGCTCCCAATAGTCCTGGTGGCCCTGCTAACCTGCAGACCTGCCTCCTCCAAAACACACCACCAGGCAGCAAGCACGCTCCTCTGGCAGCTGCAGGCATCCATGCAGGACAGCTCTTCCCCAAGCAAAGAGCACGGCCAAGGCGGAGATCCTAAATGATCTCTAAAATATTAATAGCCTCAATCAGAGCCAGGCTGACAGAGGTTACAGCACTGGGAGAGCACAAAGAGAAGGTTTTCCTGAAGTTGGCACAATACCATACACTAAATATCCAGAGTTTGTTTAAAAATGCATCTGCAGGATGCATGCAAGGAGCAGCGCTGGCAGAGCCTGCCGAGGTTTTCTCTCCACACCACTGAAACCTGATGGGGATGCCGACCACTGCACACAGGAGAGACAAGCTCTGCTACACTCCGTCTTATGGGGCTATACAGGAGTTGGCAGCTTTAAGGAATATTGAGTGCAGAAATGCTAGAGCATCCTGGCTCAAAGAGAGGTGAGGGAGGTGAAGCTGATCCATCAGCCTTGAGTGAGGCTTGCAAATTCATCTGTGGACAGGATGTCCAAGAAGATGCCAAACAACATCATTATGAGATTTTTCAACATGAGATTCAAGATGAGAAAGGGAAGATATGTGTTGTCAGCAAATATAAGCATCCTGCCCCTGTACCTACCAACACCCAGAAGGACACTGCTGAGAAAGGGACAGGTACTGAGCAAGTCTGGGAAGGCTGCAGTGCAGCAATCCAGACCATGACTTCAGGACAGCCATTTGTGCAGGAGCCTTGATGCCCCATAGAGCCAGCAGTGACGTACACCTCAGAGTATCCCAGGAGAAGATGGTCCCGGTGTGTAGGAGACAGTGCCCAAGCAACTGGGAACACCAGTTCCAGAAGGGCCCATGCTGCAGAGTGACCAGAGCTGCCCTCCCCAGCAGGCCTCAAAATAGCAATTTATGCCCACATGAGGGCAAAAGATGGGCTGTTTCCTCAACAAAAGCAGACCATATCTTCAGCCTTTCTGGCTAGTTCTTAGGAAGGCTGTGTGATAGATCCAATCTGTGGGCTGCAGGCAAGGAGTTCAAGCAAAGAAACCTGCAAGTGGATAGAGCAAAAGCCAGGATGGAGCCAGAAGTGCTGTGCCAGCAAGGGGGAAGGGCGGCGGGAGATTTTTAATCCCAACTCTGAAATCAGCTTCCTTAGTAGCCTTGGGGTTCTGAGAGATTTAATTAATTAATTTAATGAGTGTGAAGCACTAAGTTATTAATATACAAATTCCTCTACAGTATCTCCTATCTCCCAGTTCAGCATCTCTTGCCGCTTTATACTGAGTCCATGAGAAGCAAAAGCCAAGCCATGTGCAATGCCCCTGTGCAATGGGGCAGAGGCTGCAGACCCACACTTTCAGCCAAGGCAGCAGTAGCAAAGTCCCATCCCTTTCAG
>NW_010260103.1:36100-49971 GCF_000690775.1 Eurypyga helias
ACAGGAACACCTCTTACAAGAAAAGCTCTTTCCACTTACTGGCAAGCCGTTTGCTACCATAAAGCCAGCCTGCTACAGCTGGGAGAGGTGGAAGGTGGCTGGTCACTCTCCCTCTTGTAGCCAAGCCGGCTTGGTAGGAGAATGAGGACTAAACCAGTTAATGTTTTAATCTCCTAGGATAGAAAATCTGCTTGACCCTTCATCCCTCCCCGGAGAACTACACAAGACTCTTTTCATGCTCCGACATGGAGATCTTGTCTTTTAAATGCAGAGAAAAGAGGACACAGCTCCTTTCCGAGGAACCAAACAGCTCTGTGCTGGTACCCGTGTAAAGCTCCAGCTGATGGGCTGGGGATGCAGGGATGCTCGCCTGACCCACAGTACTCTGGGAAAGGCGATCTTTCACACCCTGAGCCTTTGCCTCCCAGCTCCTCCTGGCCTGGAATGCAGCACACGTTGCAGGATTATTGTAAAACATGCCCTGCCTCTAATCCCTTCTCCTCCTGCCTTGCTCCGGTATTGACTGCAGGGAGCTGTGTCAGGCCCAGGGTCAGGCTTGCCTCTCACAATACCAGGGCAGGCAGAAGGCTCCAGTCTCTCCAGCTGACCGCAGCACACAGGAGACTGGGGAAACACAGGCTGCCCCACACCTTCGTGTATGCAGGCACATCAGCCTGGAGCCCCCCAGCTTCTGGCTGCTGCTCCACAGGCACAGCCGTGGTCCTGCGTGCAGGCGAAACACCAGACCTGTGCCAGACAGACACTTGCTCGCTGAGAGATCAAGGGCCTAACTCCAACCATCCCTATGGTTTTCCTGGCTTGCTCCTGGGTACCATACCAAGGGCATATTACAGGGTACATCTGGACGTCAGTGTGTGGCACATCAGCCATACTGCAGTCTCACTGTACATGCCGTTACTCCCAGCTACAGCAAATATCCAGCTGACAGGTCCCAGTCACACCACGTCCAGCCCTGCAGCAATCCCTGCTTGTCCAGACCCTGCTGCAGCATCCATCAGGCCACTACAGCCTGAGTAACCTTGTGTCATGACTTAATCCCAGCCAGCAACTGAGCACCACACAGCCGCTCGCTCACTCCCCTCCCAGTGGGATGTGGGAGAGAATCGGAAAAGTAAAAGTGAAAAAACTCATGGGTTGAGATAAGAACAGTTTAATAATTGAAATAAATTAAATGGTAATAATAATATACAAAAGAAGTGATGCAAAATGCAATTGTTCACCACCTGCCAGCTGACGCCCTGCCAGCTCCCGAGCAGTGGCGCCCGGCCAGCCTTCCTCCCAGTTTATATACTGAGCATGATGTCATATGGTATGGAATACCCCTTTGGCCAGTTTAGGGCAGCTGAACTGGGGTATGGAATATCCCTGTGGCCAGTCTGAGGCAGCTGTCCTGGCTGTGCCCCCTCACACCTTCTTGCACACCTCCAGCCTTCTCAGTCGGCAGAGCACAAGAAGCTGAAAAGTCCCTGACTCAGTGTAAGCACTACTTAGCAACAAGTGAACGTCAGTGTGTTACCAACATTATTCTCATCCTAAATCCAAAACATGGCCCCACACCAGCTACTAGGAAGAAAAGTAACTGTATCCCAGCCGAAACCAGGACACCTTGACATTGCAGAAAGATTTCTTATCAAAAGTACGAGTTGCTTAGATATCACTCTGGGTTATTTTGCTTGCTTTCAAACGCTCTTTCCAAAACTCTGGCACCTACAGCAAACTGCCCCATAAACAGGCACGACCAGGAGAGCCAGCACAGCTCCTTCCTCAACCTGCAAGCAGCAACCAGACTCACGGTGTAAAGGTCTGAGCAGTGTGTTTAACCTCAACAGCAGTGCACACACAGCCAGATGGGAACCAGGAGGCTCCTGGGTGCAGGGGACAGATGTTCAAGTCCCCCAGCACAGGGAGTGCAGGCACAGCAAGGTGCAGCTTAGCAATATGGCACTCAGCAGAGGTCTCAGCAGCTGCCTCTCTGCCTTTCGCCTGCAGGCTGGGGTGATGTGCATGTAGAAGAACCGCAACCTGCCAACCTGCCTCCAACCACCTGCATAGACAAAGAGGCTTTCGGTAAAGCAACCACTGCAGTGCACTCAGCAAACCGCTGCTTACAGTTTCATTTGGAAGGCAAAGCTTTTGCACTGGTTAAAAAAAGCACAAAAGCAACAAATTCCATTCTCTGCTTTGCCCAGTACCTGCAAGCTGCATGGGGCCAAGTAAGACAATTGTGGTCCTCAGTTTCTCTTGAATTACCACCTTTCTGCTTTATCCAAGAGCTCTCTGCACGACACGTGGCACCAGGAGGCCCTGGTCCTTGCTGGAGCACCAAGGTGCTGCCAAATAACAAAGGATGCCTTGGGATTTCCCCAAAACAAACATCCTGATCTGGGCAGACATCATCAGGAGAGGAGGGGAAACTGTACAGAGCACCTGAGGTAACCACCCCTTCTTTCCCTGCACAGGTACTATGAGTTTCAGCGACACGGCCCAAGGAAAGCAGTCTGTGTCCAAGAGCAAGCACACTGAAAGTGTCACAGCAAACAGGGTAGGAAGGGAGAAGTGATGATCCACAATGTCTGCTTCAAGACAGGACCAGCTCCACCCAAATCATCCCCACCATATTCTTCTAAACTCTGAAAATGTCAAGAGCTAAAGGTCCCACATCCCTGCCCTCACCCGCAGAGACTGCTTACTGGTCTCCTTGCAGCAGGGAAGGACATGACCAAGCACTGTCCACCATGATCACCCAGAATAAACTTTTCCCTTCCTCTGAGCACTTTCATTCCTCCAGAAAAACTTTTTCCTGCTTAGTCTTCTCCAAGCTGCACATCCCAGATCCCTCAATCTTCCCCTGGAGGTCACATCTTCCAGCTCTCTGATTCTTCTGTTCTTTTCTGGGCTTTCACCACTTGTGCCAGGTCCTTGCTGAGTGTGGTATGCAGAACTGGTTTGCCCCAAAGGCTTAAACTAGGCTCCAAAACACTCTGCCTAGGAAAAGAGCTGAGACTTTAACATGTGCCTAGAGCCATTTTAATACGTATTAGCAAAAGAGAGTGTAGGAGAAGCCCTGATGGTAAAGAATTTAATTGGTGCGTGAGTTGCCCTGAGATGAACACACAGTAAAGCACATGCAGGATAGCTATGGGAAGGAAGGAAGAGCTTCTTGTTAACAGGACCGACCTTTGCACTGGAGAGCTCTAAATGGCTTCCACATAAACAGGACCCTGTCAGAGGTTGACTTTACCTACCCAGCAGTCTCTAACGGGCAGTGATAGAGGAACTGGCTGCCTGCATCTAGCCCACAACCTCCTGCCGTGCATGACTTTGGCAGCAAGAAGGGTGCTGTTTCACACAGTTATGGATTTTATGGCCAGAAGGAATTACTAAACTAATCCTCTATTTTGCAAGCCAGGAAACTTAGCTACCTTCTGGTGAACCAAGACCATGAACTTACACTAACCCTCTGAGGATCACACCTTTCCTGTCTGCTCCCAGAACAGTTGATAAGGGCACATACTCCACAGAAAACTGCTCCTGTGCTTTTAGGATGCAATGAAAAAAAAAAAAATCAACCACCAGCAAAAGGCAACGGAGAGAGAAACACACAAAATCACTTGATTTAGGCAAAGACGGACACTGCTCTTTTCTGCCCTCCTGGGACGGGCGTGTATGTCACTGCTCAAGTTATCCAAAACCACTGAAGCCTCCAGGCTGCATCAAGAGCCCCTCTCAGCTGTGGCAAGACCAGCTCCTGAGACTGCAAGAAAAGGAAATGAAATGCGAGGCTGAGATCATTACTTTGAAACTATAAGCTCGTGCCACTGAGCCAAAGCCTGTTATATCGACATGGGTTTGTGTCACCCCAGCAGCAGAGATCATTCTCCATCTCTGCTTGCTCAGCTCCTCTCCTCCTGGGACAGCTGCCGGCACTCCACAACGCTCTGTGAAGTCCAGCTACAGAAAGACTCCCGGTGCAGATAAAAGTTACAGGGCTGAGTGACTGCAGAGCAACAAGTACCCTGCTGACCGCTCCACCATGCATGGGAAGCTGCCGGCCAAGCACAAAGTGCCACCTGCAGAGGGGCAAATGGCTAAATCGCCAGGGCAGAGAGCCCAGAGCGGGGTGTTGCACCTGGGCAGCAGCTCTGAGGGAGGGGAACAACCCTGCCTGCCAGCGACTCCCAGGCTGAGGAAGGGTGAGCAGAGCTTGAACAACCACTGGCCCACGCAGCCTACACGCTGTGCCTCTGCTTCCTTCATTTTACGCAAAGGTGGATACCAAACCCAAGCCCAACGGTTACTCCGCGTTACGCGAGCGACCGACCTCAGTGCGTATCGCAAACCCACACCAACAACCCCTCCGTCCATCCCCTTGTAGCTTCTACGGAAACCAAAGCAGTCTGATGCATCAAACCATCCCGTGTCCCCTGGTAATGAGACCAGGAAGAGGAAAGGGAAAAGACTGACAAGAACTTGCAGACACTCACCCTCTCTTCCCAGCGCAACACCCCTGCTTGTTGGTTTTCCTTGGAAATGTGTTTTTACTCTGCACTCCTTGTTAAATAAGAAAGGGAGGACAGGTCCCTCCGTAGCGGGACAGAGAGGGCTGCTCCTTTAAGGCCTCTCCTGGATGCCCTTTCCCTTTGAGATGACTATCCTCGATTCCCTCTCTTTGATTTAAGAGTTCCTCTCCTGGCCCTGACAGTAAGGTATTTCTGTCCCACAGATTATAACTCACTCTGGGCTATTATTCAACTCCCAAGCCCTGGCCCTGCTGCATTTAGTCCAAACATAATATCCTTCATGCATATATTATCTGTCTCCCTATTATCTGGAATCATTTCGGAATTAAATTTCAGTCCTGCAATATTGGCTTGAAGAGCGGCTCGCTTTATGGGCTAGTCAAAGGTTAGAATACCAATCAAAATAACACTGCCGATGCAGAGAGACATTTTAATATTCCAAAACCCGGTAATTGTAAAAGGACATAATATTTTTTCCCTGATTACCCCAAAGGCAACACATGTTAACAAGGCGAGGGAGAGAGTGAAAGAAATTTCAGAGTTCAGACAGCCGCACGACAGATTTAAAGGAGAAGTGGTGGCTGGCTGCTGCGCTCCAGCCCCTGGAGCAGGAGGGGTCCCCTGCCCATGCCAGCGGTGCCACGCGCCCCGGGATGCCGTCCCCTCCGTCCCCAGCCTCCTGGCGTTCGTGCCACCCACGCTGCCCCACAGCAGACGCCTTCGAGGGTGCTCTCTCAGCACGGGAACGGAGCAGCCAGAGCTACGCCGAGATGCGGGTGAAGATTATCACGGCAGAAGAAACCGCTGCGATCGGCCGGCCTGACCTGCGCAGGCCATGAGGCTGCCCCACATTCATTCCTGTTTGAACCAGAGCTGATCCTTTTAGGAAAAAACCTTCCCTCCTGAGCTGGAGAATCCACCACAGCCCTCGGTAAGTTGTTCCAATGGTTAATTACCCTCACTGTAACAATCTGCACCTGAATTGCCTCCCTTTGGCTTGCAGGCACTGGAACTGCTTGTGCTTTTGTCTGCTAGACTGAAGGAGCCTTTTGCCACATTTTGGCGCTCCCTTACCCTTCTCCCTTGGAGACAGCCAAGTCTCCCTTACCCTTCTCTCCGGTTCCCTAAATGGCTCCCAGGATCTTTACTGCATGGCAAGTGTTCCCATGGGTCTTGTAGTTCTCGTCCAGTCTTCAAGTTTCCATAATCCTTTCCGACGCAGAGATGGGACCCAGCATCCCATACTGGTCAAACCAGTCCCAAAGAAAAGGATGATCCAGCTCTTCTGTTCCGGCTTACCACTGCCTGTTTATAAATCCAACAGCAGCCGCCTCCTGGATGCAGTATCTGCGCACTTTATCGAAAATGATTTTTGTGTTTTCTTCCAGGGCATTGATAAAAGTGTTAAATACAAGAGGTCTGAGAAATAGATCCCTGTGGGACCCCACTAGGAAGACATGCACTCCATGATGATTATCCATTTACAATTAAATGCTAGGAGCTGTCAGTTTGCTCGTTCTTAATCAATGTAATGTGTGCCATGTTGATTTTGTATCACTCTTGTTTCTTAATCAAAATGTCATAAGGTACCAAGTCAAATGCCTTCCAGAAGTATATTACATTGACACGGTTACCTTTATCAACCAAACATGTAGTCTCATAAAAAAAATATCAAGTTAGTTTGAAAAAGATCTAGTTTCCATAAATCCACATTGATTGGCATTATATTACCCTCTTTTCATTCTTTATTAATCAACTATGATATCTGGCTTTTCATTACTTTGCCCAGAATTAATGTCAAGCTGATAGGGCTATAATTACTTCATCGGTCATCCCATTTGCCCTTCTAAATTACTGGTACAACATTAGCTTTCTTCCAGTCCTCCAGAACTTCTCCCATGTTCAAAGACTTATTAACAGTTCAGGGCTTCTCAGCCAGCTCTTTAAAACTCCTGTAAACCAGCTACGCAAAATGCCAACCGAAAGCCACCACTTAATTTTATCAGAAAATTGTGTTGTAACAGCAAACCTCTTGCTCAGCGATACAACATCCTCTGCCTTTCTGTAAATACAGAGCACAGTGTTTATTAGACACAGTCATTTTGCTGTATAAGCAATTCCTTCCATTTCCTTCCAACTATGAACCAATGCCACTGCACAGACACTTTTCTTTCCTCATCTCCATGGAAAAGACCTTCTTACTCCCCTTAACCCTGGAGCCACGCTTCTCCTTCTGCTTCCTTTCACAACTTCTCCCGTTCCTGCCTCATGAGAGAGACCTTCCAAAGCCAAGAGCTCTGCAATGGGGGCGAGGAGCCCAGGGAAGCAGAGCTCCCACTGAAGGAAGGTTTGACAGGGTCTCGGAGCACTCTGCAAACCAGCAAAGCACTGAGCACTGTGGGCATATGAGCAGCTCCCCGCAGTTAAGTGGCAACATCTAATTCCATGCTTGATGCTTTGGCTGTGAAGCACACTGCCTGAGGAGACCTCCTCCCTCATTTCTTACTAGGTATTTTATATTCCCTATAGCCAGTAATTCACTAAACGGGCAACTGATAACAAGCACGGTAAGTCCTCAGGACATCAGACCTCACAGAGGCAACTTCCAGGCACATGAGCCAAAAAAACCCATTTCTCAGTTGCACCCATTTAAACATTCTTCATCCAAACCACTGAAGACGCTTCAAGTGCCTGAGAACGCCTCCTCCCATCCCGAAGGCAGAAGGAATTGTTAATTCAGAGGAGAGACAAAAAGCTGTTAGCAAACCTTTGTTTGTTTAAGACGTGTTTATTTCTAGTTGCCAAATATTAACAAAAACATTCTATTACTCTATCAGATTTCACAAAGTGAGTAGGTGACCTTAAAGCATTTGTGCCTGTGTATTATCAGTTTGCTTCCAAGATACGAGTATCCACAGATCAATAAATGCTTGGCCTGGAAAAGGCTAGCTCTGCACACAGCCACATCACCCCCAGCACGTTCACACTGAGCTCTCTCAACGCTGTTTCATGATGCCCAGAGAAGGAAAGCTGCATTCCTCCACACAGATCATTACTAAAAACTCTCCTAGACGTCAGGAGGATGTCAAACTAGGACCAGTTTTCTGTCACTTCTAAAGCAACCACTGTTACTGTATATCGAAAGGCATGCTGCCCTCTGTGAGCAGGAATCAAAGATGGTCAAACACGCCAGGACAGCTGTCCTGAGCAAAGCGCAGCTCTGCCACTGGTGTGAAGATTGTCTTTTTTAAAAAATAAATATCATTTGAAAAACATGTAACCCTTAGTGGTTATAAAAACCACACCTCTTACCTTTTAACTGCGTAACGTCCAGAGAAGAAATGGAAGACCAGGATAGTGTATACAGAGTTAAAAATAGCTTCTACCACCCAGTTCTAGAGTCAGAGGGCCTTTGTGCCAGCCCTCTGACAAGTTACGCTGTGCTGGAAGAGCAATGAGAGGTCTCATGTCAAGAGTAACATGAGAGGGGAACTGGAAACACGTACTTGCTCCTCCACACAATGCAAGACGTAGGCCCAAGAAAATGATCAAACAGTGGGTTTAAAAGAAACAAAAGGGCCTGGACCTTCACACAATATACGGATATATAGAGTCTAATTAATGCACAATTAAATAGCAAAAGTCATTGCTGCAGGATGCTGTAGAAGCTGAGAGCATGAGCAGTTTCAGAAGACGATGTACAAGTTCCCAGTAGACAGCCATTGCAAACGCAGTGGGTGCCAGACACAGCAGCCCAGGGACAGCTGCCAGCTCTCAGTCCCCAAAGATACAGTTACTGGGAACCAGAGAAAGCTGACTCCAATCACAGAATCACAGAATGGTTTGGGTTGGAAGGGACCTTAAAGCCCATCCAGTTCCAACCCCCCTGCCACGGGCAGGGACCCCTTCCACTAGAGCAGGTTGCTCCAAGCCTCATCCAGCCTGGCCTTGAAGACTTCTAGGGATGGGGCATCCACAGCTTCTCTGGGCGACCTGTCTCACTGCCTCAACACCCTCTCCGGGAAGAACTTCTTCCTGATATCTGATGTAAACCTCCCCGCTTTCAATTTAAACCTGTTACCCCTTGTTCTGTCACTACAGGCCCTTGTAAAAAGTCCCCCCTCAGCTTCCTTGTCGGCCCCTTCAGGTACTGGAAGGTGCTATAAGCTTCCCCCAGAGCCTCCTCTTTTTCAGACTGAAAAAGCCTAACTCTCTCAGCCTGTCCCCATAGTAGAGGTGCTCCAGCCCTCTGAGCATCTTTGTGGCCTCCTCTGGACTCGCTCCAAGTGGTCAATATCCTTCTGATATTGGGGGTTCCACAGCTGGACGCAGCACTCCAGGTGGGGTCTCACCAGAGCAGAGTACAGGGGCAGAATCCCCTCCCTCGCCCTGCTGGCCACACCTCTCCGGATACAGCCCAATCATGCTCTCCATGTGCCTGCAAGCACCAGCTACAGACCTCAGGCATGGAGAAGGCCTGGGCTAGACCCTTGGTCTGACCATTCTGACACCTTTGTCACCCTTACGCGCTCTTGCACAGGCTAATTTAAGAGACTTGCTTCTCCCCTTCTTCCACCTCCTCCCTCCATCAAACTACTCTTCCCTCGTGACATGCTCCCATGCCGGCGGTGCTGGCACTCCTGCTGCCCACCGTGGTTCTCATTCCCAGACTCTCGGTCACCCTGCGATCCCTGGGGCTGTGCCCTCAGCCCAACACAGCGCTTGCCATCCTCACAGGGTGAGGATCCATCATGGGACCGGCCATGCCGCTAACTCAAGCAGGACCCGGAACGATAAACCACAGAGGTTCCTGAAAGAGCAAAGGGAGGATGAACAAGTGCCAATCCTTGTGTTAGGATAAGAACTAATGAATTTATCCAGGCTACCTAAGGATACTCCTGGGGCAGCAGCTTGGTTGTAGCCTGTGAGTTGCAGCAGCTTTCCTTTTCCCATAAATCCCAGCCCACAGCCTCCTGCTTTCTGCACGTACTTCCCCACTCGCAGCCCTCCCTGCTGACATGAGGCACTCTGCCATTTACAACCTGAGCATCCAGCTCCAACGCCGCAGCTCAGGTTCTGCACCTCAGTCCTAACCCACGGGGCCTCCGTGGATCGACATGACAGGTACATAAGGAGAACTGGCAGCCGGGATGGTGGCTCTCTATCGAGATGGTTTAGGGGGATATCTGAAACGCTGCGGCATTCACGGAAAGCCTCCTCTGCTTTCTGCTGCCCTCCCATAAGGCTGAGCTAATCGGAGGGAAGAACATGATAAACTCTCTGCCCCGAGTCAGCTCTACGCTGACAGTTCACCAGACATACAAGATCACTCAGTGACATTAAAAATGTCAGCAAACACCGATCAGGCTTGACGGAAGGGATGCATTAGCAGGCTGGGGGGGCACAGGGCAAGGTAAAACTTCAGCAGATGCGGTCAAGTGCACAGGAATCCTTTCTCCTTTTGTCCTCCACAGAAGGCTTTTTCACAGACCCCAAGACACTGTGGCCCCCATGGCAGCAGTCAGGTGTGGAGCTCAGCACCACCTGCACGACCAGAGCAATCCAAAAAAGGTTTCCTGGGGCCACATAAGCGTGGCAGCTAGCAGGGGATGATCCCAGTCTTCAGTTTGCCTGAGAGGCAAGTCTTGGATGCTCTGAAAGAACCCTGGAGGCACAGGGTGCTCCGCTCAACTGCTCCTGCAGCAGAGAAGTGACAAGGGAAGGAGTTTGTTGGAGAATAAACCCTGGGAAAGATCATCTGCACAAAACTGCTCTCAGACACACTTGCCATTTACACTCACATGAACCGTTTTCTTGACATCTGGAAACACCCAAGCCTATGCATTATCCATGACCTAGAAATTAGCAGTTTCACACCACCCCCTCCCCAACACCTTCATTTCATGGATCAGGTCAGAGGCAGACTTGGCCTAGGAGGTATTTCTAAGTCAGGAGCGTGCCTTCCATAGCCACCTGAGCTATGCAGCCAAGAGCAGGGAGGCTAGATGTCTGTCCAAACCTATTTGTCTTACACTGAGAGCTCACTCAAAAGAGGGTGAGGTCCCATTGGGTCTCACTGCTTGGCCAGAATTACTTATCCAGGCTGGGAATCCTCTCTTGTGAAAACACACAGGCAGTTCCCCCACAAGCACCCCCAGAGAGCGGGGCAGTGAGTAGCACGGAAAGATCCTAACCCTAGGCAAGAGCAAGCCCCAGGGGAGGCAGCTCTTCAGCTACAGGTCGGGAGAGGTCCCTGCTGTCCTCTTCAATCTGAGTCACTTCCCAGAAGGGTGCAGAGACCCTGGAACCACCCCATGTCACAGGGCATCAGATCTTAGAGAGTCAGAAAAACTTCAGATTTTTAAGAAACTAGAGGGGTTGGAGGAAGATGAAGATTTCTCCCACACATCCTCCCCATCGATGACGTGACGGAGACTGGAGCCTTACTTTCTGAGTAACACATCTGCAGAGGGGAACAACCCCAGCGCATGTGCCCCCATCCTACAGGCACAGCCTTCAGAGAGCTGGGCAGGGGAACACATCCCTGCAACAGCTTCCCTCCTCCTGCCTTTAGCTCAGTACTTCACAGGTGCTCACCAGCCCTCAGCTGAGTACCACAGCATTTGCTGCAGCAGAACACATGAACGCCCATCTTGAAGAACAGGAACTTGCCAGGATGTCCACGTTAGGATGAATCCCAGCTCCTAACACGCTAAATCCAGGAGCCTCCAACGATGGGAGAGAGACATTAACCATTCATCCCGAGGCCCAGAGGAGAAGCGTGGTTGGATCAACCTACTTCTTAGCGAACATCATGGTACACACAGGGATTCTGGTTTTTTTTTTTTAAATATTATTATTCTGCAGCCATCAACCTGCTGGTTATATTGCTGCTATCCATTCACCGGAAGTTTAGTGAACTTCAAATGATGATCATTAATGGTCACTGAACTGCAGAATGCCCCAATGTGCTTTCAGATTTCATTTACCAAGGACCAGCAATCAGCCAAAAGATTGGCTCTGACAGCAGGGAAATACAAGACCCTTTGACAAGTTCAGCTGGGAATGTGCTGCCAGCATCCCTTGTTAAGTTCATGTTCTAACCTATTTGACGGAGCAGATCATGCAAATTGTCCTTCTGCGGCCACTCAGCCTGTCACTCATGCTTCCATTTAAAACAATAAATAAATAAAAGAACAAAAGAAAAGCCCACAAGTACAACGAGCTGTTTACAAGCAAATTCCACTTACCAAGAGCCCTAATTACCACGAAAAGGCGCAGAAACCCAAACAAAACATTAAATTGGATAGGGGAAGAGAATCTTACTTATCCAAAGGTTTAAGCAGGAGGGCCAGCCCAGTTTCTCTTGTGCACAGACCCCAGCCTCCCCCCTCACCCTGCTACTGCTTGTAATCACACTTGTTCTTTTCTCCCCGTTTTGATTTGTGGCTTATCACCACATTTCTTGGTGCAGACAGAACAGCTGCGCCAGGAGACCTCCCAGCCGCACATCGGGCTGTTCTTCCACCCAGAGAAGGCGCAGAGCAACACGAGGCACTAGACAGTAAAGTCCAAGGTATTTTACTTTGCAAAGTGACCACGGGTTTCTTAGGTGGACGTGCTGCTGAGAGAGCTCCCCCTCCCCACAGCACAGAGGGCAACACTGATTTTTATTTGGGAATATTTCCACATTTATCAATCACAATTTGACCTGAAAGGACCGAGCTCCCAGGAGCCTTATGCGGCTGCAAAACAAAACACTGGGGCCAACACAACCTTCGCCGAAGAGGAGCCTCAGAGTGTCCCACTATTATGCGGAGACACTGCAGCGTGCTTGCCACAATGGGATTCTCCCCAGCTGCAGAACACATCCCATCAAGTACAGTAAGACTCTATTAGAGGAGATACAATAGGAAGCCGGAGGACTCGCTCAGCCCAGCTTCTGAGAAAATAACTCATTTCAATGCAAAACAGCAGTAGTTATTAGACACCTCCTTAAAGAGGAAAGGAGAAGGACAAGGAGAGGGGGGAGAGAGGGAGATGGGGACGATGGCAGTTTGCACAAAAGTACCTTTTTCAGATTAATCCACTGTTTGAAGTAATCAGCAACCGGCAGCCCTAAGTACTGGCATTGTCCTGGTAACCTGTAAGAGAGAAGAGAGAGCAGGTTTGATTCAATCAGTGTCCTGACAACACAAACTCTGTTTTCTTAAGTGCATTTCGTTCTGAGATGGAAGAGGCCTCAAGTCTGCTCTAACATGCTGCGCATCAGGAGGATTCTAGCTTTCGGCAAAAAGCCCTCACGAGAGCACAGCTTGGCTGAGGACTTAGATATCCAGCCACATCCAGGCTGCCGACACCGTTCAGCCTGACCATTTTGGACAGGAGCTGTGTGCAAGTGCAGCATGCAGGTCCTCTCCACCATGGCTAACACACAAACACGACGGAAGCATCGGGGTTGTCCTTAGCTAAGTGAACTCATCACAAAATCCCTGCGCCCCGCTCAGCCAGCAGCTTACGGGGCAGGCAGGAGGAGTGACAATTCACCTGCCATGCCCTGGTGCTTTGCCATTTGGCCTTCATGGTTAAACACCTCACGAGACATGAGGGAGGGAAGGAGGCACCGACGCAATAATTTATTTTTTGGGAAGTGATGCTGCAGGACTAAACTTAGCCTTAAGTTTTAGGGCTAAGAAAGCAGAGGCTGTTTTCTAAGCAGGTGCTGGGAAGAAAAAAAGCAGTCACAACTCTGAAGGTGCAAGGTGCTGCACACTGTTCCACTACAGGTTTGAGCAGCAGCAGCCAGAGCCGCAAAAACACGTATTTAACCTCCCCCTGCCCACTGTGAGCTGCTGGAATAGGGGTCACGAAACAAACGGCACCGGTAAGGGACGTGGGGGACCTGAAGGGACAGCAGGACCCCAGGATTTGGAAAGCTGTTTCCCCCACCCTGTGCCAGCTCCAGAGTGTTTGCAGGGGAGCTATGACGTGCCCCTCAGACGGGGAAGGCAAAGCTGTGCGGCTCCAGCCGAGCCTGTGCAGGGAGATGAGTTATGTGAGTTTTCCCCGGCCAGTTTGATCTGATCAAGAGTAATTGATGGATCTTGTTCATTCACGTACTGCTGAGCACGCCTGGGGCACTGGTCACAGGATCTTCAACTGAAGCAAAGGAACATCCCAAATAAATATGTCAACTAAATAAATGACTAAATTAGACCCGTTTGTGCATGTTAAAAGCCACAACCCCAGAAATCAGCTTTTGCAAACAGAGGGGGATGGGGATTCTCAACTTCCTCAAGCATCTGGGAGCTGCTGAGGGAGGCTGTAGGG
>NW_010260103.1:49996-81264 GCF_000690775.1 Eurypyga helias
ATCAGCTCCTCAAACATCCCAGCACAGACCATGTCCAGGGCAAAGTCTTCTCCCACTCTTCATAGGCGAAAGAGTGAATAACCCAGACTGGACTTCAGGTTCAAGGCTGAAATTCAGGAACAAACTCTGGTCAGATGTGGATACAAGCGATACAATCCTTGAGCTGGGGTGCACCACCAGCACCTCATGCAGTACCTGAGTGCTCAGCCCAGCTCCAAACCCTCTGGTGAACAGGGCAGGATCTCTTCAGCCCTGAAAGCTGTTTCCCACTAAGGAGATGAAGGAGGGACACAGATAAGGCACCTGCAGATAATGTGAGACTCAGGGTAGTGCAGTACCACAGTGATTTGGTCTTGATGCTGCCTCCACTTCTATAGGAAGAAAGGAAGCTGGCAAACATTTCCAGTGCATCTCCTGGGAATATGTGGCCAAGGGTGCCAGCACACACTGAGCCTCAGCTGTGTACTGGCTTTGTGAGCCCTGCTCAGGCTAAGAAAGGAACAGACTCTCTGCGACAAAACCATGCCTCATCCTGAAAAGATGTACATGTCATCATTTAGGAGCAATAATTTAAGTCATACAAACACATTTGAATAAGGAGGTCCAGAGGAATCTCCCTGAAAGCAGGAAGCCTGTCAAAAGCATGAGCTTGCAAGCAGCAGGGTTACGGCGATTTGCAGGGTAAGCAATGTGAGCTGACAGCGCAGTCTCATCTCGGGGCACAGCTCATCTGATGCCAGCACCATCGTGCTGAAATAACCACCTGGAGTCACTCTTCGCGATGGCACAGCCGTCACATAAATAGCAGCCTGGTCCATGCATTTTACAGCCATTACACATATGTCCACGACATCCCGTAGTTAAACAGACCCCGCCAGCCCACTAAGAAAGCTCTTCCTCCAGGAAAGTTGCTTTCTATTGGTGCCCAAATTAAAAAAAGATCACAAGAAAAGGAACCATTTAAAACAAATTACTGGTCTAATACAGACACATCATCAGCTTAACCTCCCTTGTTACTAAAAGTTGGGTTTCTCCTCCCAACCCAAGAGGTTTTCGTCAATACAGGTCTCAGCCCAGCTTCAGTTAGAGGAATAATTATCACTTCGCTTAACATTTGGATAGGGCCCAGAAGAAGTGAGTACAGCATCTTTCTTGTTAGCCATAGGAATTGACAGCTAACCACCCAGTGCAACGGATGACATCTAAAGCGTCTCCATCCCTGTGGGACCAAAAGGCCCAGCAAAGTGGACAGCCTGGTTTTGCTTCTACCCTGAGACTGATGGCAGTATGCCCTGGGCGCTGGACAGTGGGTCTTTAATTGGAGAAAATAAATGCTCCAAATAAATATGTCAACTAAATAAATGACCCATTTTTGCAAACAAGTAACAACCCCAGAAACTGCCTGTGAAGCCGTATGACCTAAGGACATTCCTCTGCCCTCTCTGTGCTTGTGCTCCCCCCATTTCAAATTAGCACCAGAGAGACTTCACCAGGATTTTCAAGCACTGGAAGACCTACGCTCGTGGTGTAACCTGGGAGGCTGTCAGCAGCACAGACCAAAGCATCAGTCTGCTCCTCAAGCTGGAAGATGCAGGCTTGGGGGCTCCAGGTCAGCAGGGATACAGACACCCAGTGCCTGCCTTTAGCCAAGGATTGTCCCGGGGTCTGCTCTAGTCTGGGTTATGCAGCGCTTTCAGAACAGGGAACCAGGGGCTCTCACTGCACAGAAACCAGGTCCCCAGGCAGCTACAGGAAGGAAAACACCCCTGCAGTATGTTTTCCCCAGGTCCAAGCTTGTCACTTGCAGTGGTCACCCACTCCTCAGCCTGGGGACAAGGCAGGAGTTTCTCCAGCATCTTCTCTGGGTTGGAGTGGACAAAGCACATCTGTGGCTCTCCTAGGGAACAGCAGTACCAGGACCTCCATTTATCAGGGCCACCATTCACTCGAGCGGCTTGTTTGGTGAACATGCTCTTACGCTCAGTATGGCTTCCTGCTCTTGCAGGAGTCAGCCTTGCTCATGGGGGCAGCTCTGCTGGAGCAAAGAACTCAGGATTCGGCCCTCGCTTAGGTAAGGGAGAAGAGAAATGATGGAATGACGGCACACCTCACTGCATTCAACATCCCATGATCCTTCCAGCTTTTGAACGAGGTCTCACTGCCTCCCAAAATATTGGAGCTCTCACTCCTTGGGAAGGAAGCTGGCTCCCAGAAGAGCCAAACACCTCGTCTTCAGGTTATGACTGCACTTGATAGAGAGAAACTTAAAAATGGCTGTGCAATTCTCCAGCCTCCAAGGCAGCTCTGGTACAGTCTGTCCTCCCAGAAGCAGATGCGAGTGCACCGCTTCTGCCCACTCCCAAAACACAGGTCCCCTTGGGACAGAACAGCAAGTGACAGCAGGTAGCGTGCTCTCCTCTGCCAGCCACGGAAGTCCAAGTCCTCCTTGGATGGTGGGCAGCAGTGGCAGCTTGGCACCATTTTCAGGGAGCTTCATCACCCCAAGATCTGATTTCTACCCAGCCCTGCTCCTCCACTCTGCAGGGTAAATGGAGCCTGGAGATGAACGGGATGCAAATGGGAGGTGAGGTGACATGGCTGCATTTCTCCTGTTGAAGCTGTCTCTCTCCAAGGCAGCAAGAAGCGCACAGCTCGGCGGTGATAAACGGCCTTGCTTTAGTTATCACTTTCCTTAAGTTAAGGAGAGCAGTCTAGTGATGGATGGGCTGGAATTCGGTTATCAGGGAAGGCTGTCAGCCAGAGTTGCCTATCTCCACACACATTTAGCAGGGCGTCATTATGCGATGGCATGGAGTTAAAATATGACCAAGGGTATTGAAAGAAAAAGAACAGGATTAAAAAAAAAAAAAAGGCAAATTGAGCAACAATAAAGGAGCATGAGGCAAGAATGTTATCGTACTAGTGACACCTTTTATCTCGGTCTGGTTAGCTAGAGCGGGGCACAAATTGGTCCTTCCTCCACTATTGTATCCTCTTGTACAAACAGAGGCAGATAAAATGTGTCACCAGTGCGATAGCATATCAATTTAACCCTAATTATCTAGGGGGTCAAACTAAGAAATAGGGGTTTCTCATTTCAACAGGTCCCTCCGTCTCTGCTCAAAGCCACCACATTAACATGGAAGGGGGAGGGGCAGCCGTAATTGATTTCAATCACTCAGGTTGGTCCTGGCATATAAAAAATTAATGCTTGATTCTCCCAACTAATCAGAGCTGGTTACCGTCCATCTGCTTCTGGGTTCAGGATGTCAGGAGACAAAGAAATTGGGCCACTTTCTACATGCTGGGTGTATTGATACTGAGCCAGTTAAAAGAACAAGTCCCTCTATGGGAAAGATAAAAGGACATTAAATTTTGTTTTATATAGACCTGGTCTCAGCCTTCCAAAACATCCATGCCCTGAAGACCTTGACTTGTAAGAGATGCAGAACATTTTAATTGTGTCCTGGTCAACCCCACTGCACCAGGCTGCAAAGGAGAGGGCAGGGAGGCTACTGCCCTGGAAATCCTTCACGGAAGGAGGGCTGGAAAGCCTGAAGGAAGCTGCAGCGCACAACAGCGACAAGGTGACAGCCAAAGAGAGGAACAGTCAAACCATCTCAGCCTTGCACCCCTGTTCAAAGCAAGGCTGGTTAAGACATGGCTCTGGACCACTCGGCGCAGAGGTGCCACTCTCTTTCAATGTAGAGTGGGATGTCTCCCTGCTCAAGAGGAAAGCCCGGGTGCCCTCTCCTAACAGAGAAAGCTAGTGAGAGAATAACATCCTGTACTAAGGCAGTCGAGATGGTTTGTTAGAGGAACAGCACCGTGACAGGCAAGGCCACACCTGTCTGTGCTGAACCTCACATGAGCTGGAACAAACTAGGAATTTAAAAGAATGTAAGTAAACCCACACCCTCCCAAAGATGTGGCTTTAGGTTGATCCAAAGCTGGCTAAACCAGTAAGTCCCAGCTAGGTGGCTTCAATGGCCTGGGGACAAAAAGGGGTCAGACCCTGCCCCAGAGCGCTGCAGCAGCAGGAGCATCTCACCGAGGTGCAGAAAGCCTGGCCGGGCTTTGCCGAAACCACCGTGCTGGGCCAGGAGGGCTCCACGGCATGATGCCACAGCACCTGCATGCGAGCAGAGCACCCTGGGCACACAGCACAGCTCAAGCCACGCTGCAGCCTATGGAAATGGAAGCATGCTGACCCTCACCTCCAAAAAATACCCCTAGTCCCAACTGCCCCATCCTAACAATTCAAGTTATATTGGATCAGCTTTCCTGTGTAATCCAAGGCTTTGGTAGGTAGATGTCTCCTCCCCAGCACTGCAGTCACCATGCCACTCAGTGCAAAGAGGCAAGAGCAGAGCCAGTCTCCCCTCATGCTCCTGTCCAAAGGGAAGGACAGAGGGATAAAGCCCCCTGCCAGACCTCTGGCACACCACTCACATGCTCCTCAGCCACACAGACCTGTAGAGAAGCCAGAGGAGCCTTGATTTCCATTGGATGAGCCCTTGCCATATGTCTGTACCCGGCTCTCACCGGGCACACCCACAGCTCTCTCCCTCCCTGTCCCCATCACTGCAGGCCAAACCAGCCCAGCATGGCTGTACTTAAAATTCACAAGCAGCAGCTGTGGAAAGACAATACATTTGGAGAGGGTCTGAAAGGCCCTGGGCTTTCACAAAAAACCCTGAGACAGGTCCCATCTCCCTCCCTCCCTCTTTGCTTTCCTTCCACCCTCTCAGTTGTCTCAACCACCCCCAAACTTGTCACAGTGCAACAAGCCTACGAGCCACACATCAGCTTTAAATATCAGCATGCGTGAAGCAGGGACATGAGAGCAGGGAAGTGGGAACAGACAGAGCAAGCCTCCATCGCCTGTCAGGGAACACTAATGAATTTCAACACCAGCAGCCATTGCCTCAGACGGGCTAGCGAGAGGAAGAGACGGAGTTAGAGCGAGGAGCCTTTGCAGGAGCAGCCTGCCTTTTTTCAAAGCCCCCTCTGTTAATAAATGTCATTGCTGAGCTGCAGTCCTCGAGCCGGGATGGGACAGGTCGGGGGACAGACAGGCGACTGACAGCACTCAGGATGCCTGGGCAGCGCAGCCTTTTCTTCTGCTGCATCTCCAGACAGGAGCCAGAAGGAAGCAGATGGGATATGGCCCTTAGCATGAAGCTGTCTTCCATCAAGGGCCCAGTACCCAAATAACAACCTCCACAAGGAACCACAAGTGCAACCCCAACACACCCCAAATCCCATTCACTGGGATGGATGGATGGAGACTCTACAGGGACCAGTCCTTGGGATGGGCAGAGGAATGCAGGGACATCCAGACATGCTGCCCATGTCCCCGACAGCAGCAAAGGGTTACAGAGCAGCCTGTCCCTTTGCTAACACAAATGCATTCCCGAGGCAGTGCAGGAAGAAGCATCCAGCACAGGGCACCGCATGGCAACCGCACCGATGCACAACATGAAGGTCAATGCAAGTCTTCTTTACAAATGTCAACCTGTCATCTCTGGATATTAATGAGGGCTGACCAGCAGCTAAAATGCATCCATGCTCCATTAGTAATAAGAGAGACATGATGCAGGAGAAGGGCACATACCACGGCATGCGGAGGCCCAACTTGGGTCTGCAGGGCTCGGGGAGGTGTGGTAATGCACCAGATGACTAGGGCCACTCCAGCTGCCCAGGAAGGAAAGCAGTTGCCGCACAAACCCCTTCACTGGAGTGTGCGTTAGCTTTTTCCAGTAATCTTTAATTGGATTAGTGTAATGAGGCCAAAAAACACAAGCTAAGCAGCGAGGCTAATACCTGGCACTTTCAGACCTTTTTTCTTTTCCTGTGATACCCGTTCTGGACAGCACTGCTTTCTCTTTCTCCCAGGCATATTCCTTCCTGGGAAGCTTAAAAGGTAAGCTGTAAGCTCTGGGACTCACAGTAGCACTGGCTGAAATGGCTGAACACCCACCACCCACTGTATGCTAACAGCCAGATCCCTCTTCTCTAAATCTTTGCTGGGCACTAAGAAATTTGGGAGAATCTCAACACCCATGCTTTCCCAGCAGCAGGTAAAGGCTGTTACCCCAGACTGCAACCACAGCAACGCATACACTAGGAAAATAATTCTGCCACAAAAAGCACACAGGGCAAGTGGCTCGTGGTGACTCACCTGTCCTGCAAAGCACTGCGTGCCTTCCTCTGCCATCACCCTTAATGAAACATGAAGGCATTTAACACCGTGCCAGATCTGGCCCTTTTATGTGTATCTGTCTGCGTGTCAGCCAGATGCCGGCAGAGATGCTATCTCAACATTAAAAGCAAGGCAGTAACACAGCAGGTATCCAGCCTCCAACAGAAGATGTTCATCAACAATTGCACACACATGATGCTACAATAAATCTATGTGCTACCGCTTAACAGCTTCTCTTAAAAAGATTCATAGCTCTATTTACTGGGCCTGATTCTGCTGCTGTGCGTGTGGGAGTACATCTGGAGTAACTCTACCTGGAGTTAGTAAGTAGCCAGGGAGAGCAGGATCTGAATTGAGCCTTTTGATTTTTAAAAAAACTACTTAATTACCAAGCAGGAAACCGGAGCTTGCTGGCTCCACGATTCAGCTGAGGTTAGGAGTGCAGCAGGCAGAAGCTTTGCACTCCTCCACAGCAAGTCCTCCAGATCGGTGGTAGAGCAAACGTTCTCAACTCGCCCTTCCAGACAGGGAGGACAACTGGGTGGACTTCCCTTTGACACCAGAAATGCATCACACTGCTCCCAAGGAAAGAGAAACTGGAAAGACTCCAAGGATGAGGTTGGCCTCCCAGCCTTGGGAACCTGACACTATGAAAACCCCTTAAAACCAGATTTCTACACACAAGCTTGCAGTGACAGTCTGTCTGCTCAGTAAATACATCTTAGGAATTGTAGTGTATGAAGTTGGATACTGTGTACATCAACCACACAGGCACGTTCTCAGGGAAAGTCACCCATCATGACCACAGGCTGCAGCAGGTGAACTTTGGTCTGTCATCAGGAAGAACTCTTCACGGTGCAGATAATAAAGCACTGGAACAGATCGGTGGGGGAATCTCCTCCCCTGGAGCCATTCAGATTCCCCTGGAGAAGACCCTAAGCAACCTGATTTAAGTTTGAAGTTAGCTCTGCTTTGAGCAGGGGGCTGGATTAGAGATCTCTAAATTATTCTGTGATTCACACTGCAGCAGAGCCTGATTACACAGAGCGTGTCCTTCCTCTGTCTAGGTGGTCTCTTATGAAGTGTTTCATACAGACACTAATTTAGTAATCGCCTGGTCCTCCGCATACCAGCTGTTTTAAGAGGGAGTTTTCAGTCTCCTGCTGCAGAATACTGTAGGGTATACATCTAATGCAATGGACGCCCCCCCAACGCATCATGTCTAAGCTCCCTCAAAAGCAAAACATGCACAGAAATTAAGCTAAAATTAAATGTGCTTCTCCTCCCACCGCATAATTCCTATCGGAAAAGTATTTCTCTCCAGGAAACTGGAACACGCCAAGACCTAGACCAAGGCGTTGCTCTAGGGCTGGGAAGACACGTCCTGTCCCAGTCCCTAGACCTGCTGTGCGACAGGCAGGAGCAAACCTCACCGCTTCCTGGCCTGTCCAGACCATTTAGCGTATAAACTCGTCAGGACTAGGGCTTCTCTGCTATGAGTCATAAACTGCTTAATGCCTAATGGTAAAGCCTATAGACGCTTAACATAATACAATCACGTCACTTAAAGGCCATTAGTCTCCAGTCTAAACAGCGCTTTTCCAGTCACAAAGGGGACCTGCCAAGTCAGGAAGGCAGCAGAAGGGACGTGGGTGGCCAGTCGGGTCACTGGACTCCCAGACACCTGACGTGAAGCCCCAGGCAGGACGGAGCCCAGCCGAATGGCATGGGGAAAAGCCATGGCAGCTCTAGGAATCAGAGCGCTTTATCTTTTGGGTTTTCTTGAATGACTGGAACCAGCTGAAAGCCCCTGCCAGCCAAGTGAAAAACCTCTCCACCTCCAGCCACGGCTGTACCACTTGCAAGGGGGGCAGGAACCCCTCACCCACACAGAGGGTCTACAGCATTCTGCATCACCTCTCTTCTCACTAGCTGAAGCAGATCATTTATCTACAAGAAAACATGCCATTCTGCCTTCTGATGCCGTTTAAATCCCTCTTCTTTCCTGGCACCATCTCTGCCACCACACTGTCCAGGTCTACTCTCAACTGACTTCTGCGATTGCCTCTTCTTCCTTCTCCCTACTAAGGGGTAGACAAAAATCCTATAAGACAGAGGGATGGGATAAGCCCCTTCCCCATCCTCTGTGACGATACATACCCCAAAATGACACACATAACAACTCCACAGGCTCTCAGCACAGCCTCCAGGCTGGCAGCAGCGGGCAGCCTGGCATGTCGTGTAGCTGGGTCTGAGCACAGGTTTCTGTGCAGCCGCAAATCACATCGGCACGAGGGGAAACAAGTTTGTCTTTTCCTTGTGGGGAAGAGACAGCTCCCCACCTCCAAGCACGAGCTGCCATTAGTGTTTGCTTCGCCAGAGAGCAGGAGCAGTGAATCCTCCAGAGCAAAGGACAAGTGCAGCAATTAGGATGCAGGGGCTGCGGGAGCTGTTTAACAGCACGACCCGGAGGTCAGTGCCGCCGACTCCCAGCCCTGCATAAATATTGTATGAGTTGGGGAGAGGGGCTGTTACAGCCACCCTCAGCGCCAGCCCTCCCCCCGCTCCATCGCCACTCTGCATCTAGCTAGATACGCCAGAAACATTATTTACAGATGTGACAGTTGGGAAAATCACTCCAGTAACTAGGGGAATAAGAGGGCTGCTTGGTGGAGCAGGCGCCTGGGAGCAGACTCCCACCCACTCCTGCTTCTCCTGGCAGAGTGCTCCTCTGCACAGGTAACTGCCAGACGGCATGGCCTCTTCCCAAACTGGAGGATGAAACACCACCAAGAACAAGGAGGGGACGCTGTGAACTCCCCTCAGAGGTTGCCCAGGGGTTTGGTGATCAGTGCTGTTGAAGGACACTTCAGCCAGCAGCAGCTTTCCAGTTTGTTGCCAGTATCCCTGCTAGACCGTCCCTTTGGAGGGAGCTTTATAGCCATATAATGAGAGGCTTCACAGAGAGCTTCCCCCAGACTGTGTGTTGCTCTGCAGAAGGGTCCCTGCTCCAACAGGGCCACAGGGGCCTCATCCCTGCAGAGACTCCCCAGCTGCTCTGTTTGGTACCAACCACCTTCTTCACCTGTGACCTGTCCACTGTCTGTTCTCTGACGGATCATCTTCACCTCCAGCTTCAGCCACGCTGATTGGTGACATCCCTACTGCATCCTGGAAGGACCTCTCATTTGTCTGACCATTTTTTTTGCTGGAGATGACAGTTGACTGAACATTTGCTGTGATGCTCTGCACAAATACAAACCTACTTTCAGGTTCACTGAGACTGGAGGCTCCTGAGGACAAGGACACGGCCATTCTCCAACTGTACCAGCAGCCCATGAATTCCTAGGGCACACGGCTAATAAACATCACTGCCCAGGGCAGCGAGATAGGAAACACAGAGCTTGGATGTGCTCTGTGCACGACACCCCTCCAGAAACTCCTTCACTGCTCTGTGGCTGGTTGCTGAACATAGGGAGGGCAGAAGCCTGGTCTTACCGTCTGCAGCTTTCCTGAACTCACTGTGCAATTAATGGGCTTAATTATTGATGGCAAAGGCAGGGAAGGGAGGAAAGAAAGAAAAAGCCAACGAGAAGGGAATGATGTGGGGGTGGCGGGTGCCAAAGGTCTCCGAAGATCTTCCCTCAGCCTAGAGCAGAGAAAGAGCCCCTAGCCGCTCAACCGCTCCCACGGCCCTGCTCTAATGCTCCCTGACATGCCTCTGAAGACAGCGAGCTGTTTGCAGTCACCACCATGATTTGTTAGTAATTATTTTCACAGTGTCACATTGCTGTCACTCTCTTAACAAAGAGACAGGCAGCCCGAGGCTGCCTGCGAGAAAGAACCAGCAGAGAAAAGGAATTGTCAGGCACCCAGGGATCCTCTTTGCTTCCCGGGTTTCACAACCAGAGTCCTTACCAGCTTCTGAAGAAACTTCTGAGGAGAAGTGGCAAGTCAAAATCATCTCCCATCCTGGGCACAGCAAGAGGAATTAATTACGTAGGCCCCCTCCTAATTTCACCTTACCTGTAAATCCGGTGCAAGACCCAAGTGCTTAGAGCCCCTTAAGCCAGTGATTTGCTTCAGGCCTGCAGCAAACGCAAAAAAACTTCGGCAATCCGTGACTTTTAGCACTCTCCTTGGAAGCTCCAATTTCTTTTCATGCGGCCTTGCCGTTAGACCGCACTTCCCAAGCACGGCAACCCTGATGACAAACCCCTGCCTAAGCCTATCACCCTCACACACGCTGACCCTCCGACCGGCCACGTGCGCTCTCCCTACACCGGTCTCATTAATTCCGACACACTGCTGTGCTCCGCGTGGCAGTAACATTTCACTTGGCATTTCGCAATGCCAGGAGACCTTGGCAGCTTCCTCACACCTGAAATACACGGCCTAATGGCTTGCCGTCTCTGTTTTCTCATATGCAGCTGAGTGACTTGACAAGAAGCTCCCCTTGAACCATCTCCCATCCATCCCTCCATCCCATGCCTGCTGTGCAAGCACAGCCATCCATCCTTCGTCTGACTTATCATTCCAAGGTAATCACTCCTTTCCCGGTGTGTGTGGGGCTTGCTCGGGCCCCCAAAGAATGGAAGCTATTTTGGCACCTGAAGTGTCACACAATATAAGGATATCGAGATGAAAGACTGAGACACCCGGCCAGCCAGCCCTTAAAGCGCCCTTGATCTCTGCGCAGAAAGCAAGTGGACTTCCTCCAGAGCAATTCCAGGTCTGAATCACTCCCGGCAGAAGTGTTCTTCCCCTGCCTACTTACTGATGGCACACAAGGGTCAGTCCCTGCAGCCGCGGGGAGACCCGGGTATTAATTCACCCTCGTAGCACAGGGAGAGTTTGGAAATATTAAGCCTCAGTCTAAGCAAACCCCTCCTGCAATTAGCTGCATGGAAGAGCACTGACTCAGAGGGCAGCTCCTTTTCAGGGGTCCTTTTAATAACCAAGAAATGGCACATACATGCTGTGAAGAATTAGGATCACCATTGGGAAGCTAAATGGTCCATAAAATGTAACAGTTCTCTTCAGAGCTGGGAGCACAGCGAGCTGGAGGAGAGGTCTTGGCAACCTCCCACCAGCCTCCTGCCTCCGCCTGGTTTGCAGGGGACACACGTGACTCCAGGCAGGGACAGGGAGCTGAAGTCAGACGGTCCCAGGCACCTCCGAGATGCTGGCCGATGGTCAGCACCAAGACCCGGCTCAACACCCGCACGGAAAAACTGAAGCAGGGAAATTAGAGATGGCCAAGGGGCACCTACAGAGGGAAAAAAAGGGTGTCCCAGAGTGTAGGCTCCGGGTGGAGCGAAGGAGAAAGCCCTGCTCAGAGAGGCAGACAACACTGGTGGGACCAAGGCAGGATGAAGTTCTGGGCAGTATGAGCATCCCTGTTCACACATCCCTGCTTCCTCAGTCTTCTTCCCCCAAACTCCTCAGTTCTGCTCTTTCTTCTAGTATCACCCCCACGTGCCCCACATCAGCGCTAATGCCTGGTCCAGAGCAATCTCTGAGCACGAGACACTGCTTTTGGGGTGCCAGGCGGAGGGCAGCACCCTGGCCAAACATGCAGGAAAAGGTGACTCCATCGTGGGATGGACTCGGCTCAGAAAGTTAGTCCTGCAGCTCTGGCACCCTCCTGAGAGTGCTGCGTACCCCCAGACATCGCTCCTCAGGATACAGAGAGTCGCTGGACAAGGCACAGAATACGCTGGAGGGAAAATACCAGGGATGACCTCAAGATGGCCCAGTAGGTCTTTGCCAGCCAGGAGCTTCAGGAGGAAAGGGATTAAACCCATCCAGGAAAATGGCTCCCAACAGGAAACAAACACACAAACAAAATAAAACTATTTCAAGAAAGCTACCAAACTACACAAGGCTTGAATAGAGCAAGTGAAAGGGGAAGGACGCTGCTCCCAGGCCAGCAGTATTCTTCAAGCAGAGGTCTCTAAGCAGAGAGGCTGTGAGAGCACCACTCCCAGCCAAGCCACTGGGAAGGCAGCGCTCGTGCCAACACACAACTGCTCTGCTCCGGCTGGGAAGAAGAGCTGGGATCCAAAGGGAGACAGCTGACATTTTAGCCCCAGCGTGAAACACCACGGCTGTCTAACACTAGAAAAATTAGGCTTTTTGAAGGAGTAACTTTCCCACTTTGTGAAGCTAATCCTATTTTTCACACATGCCGCAACAAAACGACAAAGCTCAGATGGCAAACAGCCTTCCAGTGGTTTATTCTCCGTCATCCCCAAGCCAACAGCTTTTCCGTTCCCCAGGGCGCAGGATAACCATGATGTTGAGTTGCTATTAGAGGGCTCTCTCATACAGACAGAGGTCAGGGTGTGCTTTTTACCAAATATCCATTACAGACACACTGATTCTGAAACCATTTTGCCCAAATTCATGACAACACTGGACACAGAATTCACCTTAGTGATTCCTGCACCAGGCTGTATGAGTAGATGACACCGTGACCAACGGCTTGCACTCTGTCCAGCATGACTGTTTCCAAACTGCTTGAGTTAAGTTACTCAGGGATGGAAAATCCACCTTCTCCATTCATTACTCCATCCCAACGGTTCAGTGCTGGAAATAAACTACTTGCCTGTCTCATTCCTCCCTACACTGTAAATTTATTCCAAGTTTCTCCACCATTCTCTATGCTGTTTCCAACTTCTTTTGTCTTAATTCCCAGGCAGCAGAGTCCATGCTCTCCAAAGTGCGTTGGGCATCACAGCTCAATAAATCTGTGGCCACTACAGCCCTGACTGTGACAAATGTCTTTGCTATGATGCACCAGACAAGTAGCAGACCTGAAGGTGATAGTCCATTGCATGATGATCCCTATACAAAGATTTCATGTCCAAGGCTTAACCCAAAGGCATTCTAGAGTCACACTTCTCAGGCAACATACCTTGCAGAAGCTCATGCAACCAATGGATTTTAAACAAATGCAAGAACAGGAGGCAGCCAGGGGAACCGCTGCGGAGGACAACAAAAGTCAAGTGTGCTATATTCATTTTAAATAAGAGTGAACAGAGAAGGAACCTTAAAATCCAAAATTTATTTTCTGTAAGTGATACCATTTCCTCTAAAAACCAAAAAGCTGGTCTGCAGGGTCGCAGAAGTGGATGGGGTCAGTGTTACTCCCTGTAAGTGGTAGAGAAGAGCATGCTCACAAGGCTGCCTTGCTTAGCTCTAGCAAAGCACTTTAGGATGTAATTACATGAACGACTCCATCAGCAAAGCTGACTCGAAAGGTTCCTGACCCTGGATACTCAGTCCCATCCCTGCACTGTAGTTCACACCCCCCCCCTTCCTGCAGCCAACTTAACTGTGTGAAGAGATACACCATAGGCTTGGTCAGCAAAATGATCCCCATTAAAATCAACAACAAGCTAATCCAAAGATCTTGGATTGAAAGGAATTGTTTTAGTGCTTTTTAAATGCAGATTACTGTTCTCTTTTGTTACCAGCTCTTTCCTGTTACGCCCACAGCCACCCTCTGAGCATACCTCCCGCTCTGCTGCCACCCAACCAGCACACCCTACACCTTTCTCCCGCCTTTCCCCCCCCCCCCCCCCCCAAGTGGTCCCACTCACTCCATTCATTGCCTGTCTGCAATTTCTCTCCCAGGCAGAGCCTACCAACCCCCTCCTGGTCCCGTGATAAAGAAGAGCCTACACAGGGAACACTAACACCATCAATCCTCCTTCATTCATGACCTCAGGCTGATCTCAAACCCAGCCTCCAGGACAGAAGGCTGGAAAGACCAACCCACTGCCATACTCAGAGCTGGTCCGAGAAGGCAAGCATCCTCCCAGCCTGTGTAACTTGCAAAGAAAGAATTAAAACAGTAAGATTAAATTAAGGGATTGTACAATTTACTGCTCAGAATTTACTAATATGCAACCTAGGAAGAGCACCAAGGGCTATAAACATTTCAAGACACTTCACTGTGTTTTATCACTATATTAGAGAGTACTTGCCTTTTAACACTTATTTAAGAAAATAAAAAACTTGTGAGCAGTAGTTTCCTGTGAAGACATAAATTAGCATGTTCTGATCAGCCACACAAAGTGCAATATAAGCATCTTCATGTCGGAGGCATACAGACCAAAGCATGTTTACCTATGTTCACTGTGTTTGCAGAACGATCCAGGACTGGAAGTAGAAGGATTAACTGATGCTCTTGACATGAAGGTGCAGGTTTGAGATCCAGCACATGTGGCTCCAGTTCTTTTCTCTGCCCCTGCCTGCATGACCACAGGTGTATCACTGAACCTCACCGTTAGCTCAGCTCTGCAGCTATGAACACACGGTAAAAACGCTTCTTCGGTTGCCAAGATTAATTCACATTGTGCTTAAGAGCAGGTAAAGCGGTTCTGTACACGGAGGGAGGCAGTTTGACATTTCAGAGGAGCTAAACCACACTAAAGAGCTTACATTACAAGGGCTCAACCCTGGCAGACACCAAGTACCCTCTTCCCACTAAAACCATCAACTGCCGTCAGCGGCTCCCTCAGCCCTTCAGAGGCACGTTACCCTCACCACCCATGCCCCATCAATGCAATTTGCCTAATCACTAGTGACAGTTCCATCCTAGGTGTGGGATGAGGCCCAAACACTAAAGCAGACTACACCAGGTGTCGGAATCCGGCCCTGGAGCTGTTAAACTTGGAGGATAGCTCCTTGCAACAGGCTAAAGGAATCCTCCTGCTGAGCACTGCGAGGCCCGAGGACCGTGTGCCTAACGAGGCTGTATCCCCACTCATATTTTAGCTTGGCAGGTCTGGTGCTCCTTTCATCTTTTGATTCAGGTAGCTCTCTTTAATTAATAACATTTCTGTGTCGACACAGGGAACTTTCCACCCAGAATGAATGGCCCTCTCTCATTAGAACCACGACTTGTCATGATGTATTCAAGAGCAGGAGTGTGATTCATTCCCTTGTCTGGGAACGAGGGGTGTTGCTGGGGGGTGCGGGGGGAGAAGAGTCTCTGTAATGAGTGACTGATATTTGCTGAAGTTGATATGCGACTCTGTCGGCTTGAACTGCCTTGTCAGGACAAGCCTTCAGAAAGGTGATGTTCCTACTCAAGAGGTTTTCCTCATTAAAGAAATTGCATCTTAACAAGAGGGAAGGGGAGGGGTGGCAGGAGAGCTGCTGTCTCCCCGATTCCAGCCTGGTTCACACACACCGAGCGCTGAAAGCCGGTTGATCCAAACGCAGCCAGTAGAGGATCAGTGCCCCATTTCTGAGTCCTCTCACGCAATGGGCTCTCTGCAGCACCAACCAAACCCTTCCAACAGGGAGTCTCCTGACGATGGTGCCACAAGCACGACAAAGCCTTTGGTGCCACAGCTGAGGACCTTGACTCATGCTGAGCCTCCGTAAGCCATTCCCAGATGGTGTCCTCTTTTGGGCACCTTGTGACTAGTGCTGCCTGTCGCCAGAGGGAAGCCAGACAAACACCTCTGTGATCTTCCAAGAAAGCTCCAACGTTCAAGAGAAAGCAAGTCTGTAGCCACACAGTGCCTCATTCCCTGCAGATCCCTGAGCCAAGAGAAAGCTTCGCAGGTCCTTTAGCAGCTAAGTTTCCAGCTCGAATCCTGCAGACTCAGACAGTGCTAGACACCATCAGCACATGTACCTTGACAATCACTACTCCTCTGGCGCTTTTCTTTGAGATAGGTGTGCTACACACATTGCAACTCCTGGCTTTGACAGGGCTATTTTCCCACCTTGTCCCCACATCCACCACCAACAGGCTTGTATATTCTTCCTCTTTGTTCCATCCACCTGGCATCCAGCCTGCTCCCCTCACTCCGACTACCAGTGCCCTGGCACCTACCAGTGGCACCCACTAGGAACACCCACAGCAGACAGGTCTGTCCAGAAAGCACCATGCCCTGCCTCCTCAACAGCACAGGCAGACAGAAGGCAAACTAAATGCTCAGGTCACTGCTGGAGAAGCCAGGAGCAAAGCTGCATGGTTTCCCACCAACAGCCGAGCTAAGGAGAACAGAGGATAGGAACTCCAAACCACACGAGACACTGGGTATGAGCACTCCAGCTTGCTTCACAGGCAGCTGTGGAAGCAGCTGTCATTCCTAAGGAAGCTGGGAAAAGGAGCAGCAGAGTTGGGAATGGACCTGCCCCAAGCCACCGCTCCCTAAGCCAGGAAGCACTGCACTTGCCTCATTGATCTGAATTCCCCTGGAACTCAGTGGGGTGTCTACCAGGCAATGCTTCCACCAGCACACTCCAAATGTGGAGAAGCAGCACCACCGCTCCTGCCACTGCTCCAGAGCCTTCCATGCCTGGCATATAGTCTCCACACCGTGGCAAAGGGCACCAGCTACGTCACAAGTCTTGTAGGGAAGTAAAGGGTGATTCCCTGGAACACCTCCTAGATGTTCCACATCTCTGAGGCTCTACCTCCCTGTCTGAGCGGCCTTGTTTCAGCTCTCTGCCTTCCCTCTTTAAAAAGAGATGCTCAGTTCTGCTTTGCTAAACCCTATTTGGCAATGTGTCTAAACACACGCAAACTTAATTAGTTCAGGAGGGAGACTCGGCATTTGTGGTGACGGATAAAAGTAATGGGAAATGAGACAAGTCAGAGCTGGCAGGGAGTCCTCACTCAAGCCTCATTCACTGGCACGGCACTAATCAGATGTGACGCTACACGCTGCTGCGCCCAATCGGCGACGGAGCGGTGCGACGTGCTACTCACCGAGCGGCTGCAGCCAGGCTCCCGCTATCCACGTGCTTGGAGACGCAAAATGTATTTTCTGCTTTGCCCTGGAGACGTTTCAGGATCGAATTCTGAAGTTAATGGTTTAAAAAAAATTTTTAAAAGGAAGAGGGAGAAATGAACCACTCGCTGCAACCTCCTGGCCAGGAGTGGAGTCTTCCTTTGCAGCCGACTAGTGAGGCATGATCCATGCAATAAACCACAAGTGATGAACTGAGTATCTCTGCTCCCGCGCTGCATGTCCTGCCAGGCCAACTCACCCCACAACCCCTACAGCTTGCCAGAAGCGGGGCTCATCTTCACCTCAATTTCCCTATTGTAGAGTGTTGAAGCTACAAAAAAAACCCTCAACCCAAAACACCACTCAGAAGGTTGCCCATTCCATACAGACACCAAGTTAGGATGTCGTTATCTGGGAACCTTGGTATCTCTCTGTGAAAGGGATGGAAGGATGGACTTTGAGCACAGACAGTTCTGTTCCTCAAAACCCTCACAAAAAGCTGGACTCTCAGAACAGCAATACAAGAGCAAAGAACTGAGAAAAGAGAACAGGTAAAAACCAGAAGTTTAGCACATCCCTGCAGCCGTCTCTGTGCTGGTCTCTAATAAAAGTTTAAACATGATATATGAAGAAAAATAAGCCTCGCTCTTAATTTGAACCAGTAACACACGAATTGGCAATATACACCAGCTCTGGACACGACCCCAGTAGAGACCCAGGTTTTGACTCAGAAGCTCACATATCGCACTCCTGTCTGGAGCACGGCTAATTCCTCATCTCCACTAGCGCCTGTGCTGCTGCTTCAGTCCTCCTATCTCACGTCTCGCTAATCACACCAAGAGCTGCCACTCTACAAAGACCATTCCACAGGGAAGAACTGTTGCTGATTGTTCCCAGGCTGTGTGCAGTTTATTTAGGCTTCCAACCTGGGAAAACTAATGTCACTGTGAAAACCAAGTAATGCTACTAACGAGTTGTGGATGTCAGTTTAGCACGGGATGTGTCAAGTCCACGCTTTAGCGGTGTGATAACAACAGGAGTCTTTACCCAGTGCTCTAAGGAAATGGAAATGTCGAATCAAGATTACAGGACTCGAAGTGAATTCAGCAGAACATGGCACTGATCCGCAGACACCTGACAGATCAGACTAATCTAATTCTTCGACATTAAACTCTGTTGTTTTAAATAACATTTTTAGGTTGGGGGTCTAGTTATTTTCACAACAAAACACGCACATACACTGACACCCACAGATCCCAGAGCAGGTCCCCAGCCGGTACTCTCTAGATACAGTCGCCCAGTTGATGAAGATGACCTTAGCAGTAAGAACAGCAACAAAGCGTGCCAGACTTGGCTTGTACTCTCTTTCCAAAGACTATGACCGACATCCAGGTAGTGTGCCAAGATGAGAGAGAGAAAACCTTGCATGCAGAAGTCTGGTAAGGACCATCGCTTGATTTGGGCGTACAGAAAAAGCATTCCATGTATGTGCTTAGAAATATCAATCCCTTTGGAAAGTATATTGGATAAAAGGGAAAAACATCACAAAGCTTCAGTTTAAACCTTTCTTGGGATTCTGAAAGGATTCATTCTCTACAGGGAATATTCTTGGCAGTGATCTTGCACTATACCCAGCACCTACCTGGCTTCTTAAACAACCCTCCATTTCCAATTATGCACGGCAAACAACGATTTCCCTAAGAAACAAAGACTAGGGACAGTTGGAGGCTTGTAAGGACAAAGACATAGGCACTACAGGCACACATGCAGCAATAAAGCCCAGAAAAATCTCCCTCCCCTTCCATACTCACATCACTTTCAAATCCCAGTCTCCACAGGTCACAAAAATCGACTTGACGCTGGGATCTAAGAGGCCTTCCTTCGCCATCCACTCGTCAACCCTCTGAAAGGAAGGCAAGAAAAGGGGATGAGTTTTGCAGAGACAGGCCGAGCCACAACAGTTAAACTCAGATAAGCTGCTTGCAATCAAGAGAGAAGAAAATTGTGATCTTATCCACCCTCTCCCTCTCTCTCTTCTCTCTTTGCTTGCCATCTCAACAACAGCACGTTTGGACCTTTGAAGATTTCTGATAGGAGACATCAGGCAACCAGAGCAGAGATGATCTTATCAGACACCACAGCAGCTCTGCTTGTGGAGGGATGGAAGTTGTGCAGCATTAACGGGACAATACAACAGCACTGTTACCTGGCATTCCTCCTCCACTTCCCCTCTCCCTGTACCAAACGGGCTTGTAGTGAGTGCAACTGTGTCCTGTCCAGTAAGGAGAAAACATAGGCATCCTGAGCCAGCATCCCTCACCTACAGTGTTTTTTGCATGCTCCAGCTCATATAGCTCCAAGGGGATATGGAGAAGGGGAGAAATGGAAGGGCTGGGCACACACAGGCACTGTGTGGCAGTCACAAGCAAAGCCACGCATCCCCTTCCTCTCCAGGCTGGGTCTCCTTCTTCCTTACAGTTCTGAGGAGGTGCTTGTTCAGGGGACAGCGTGGATTTAAAGTGAATCCACTATTCCTGACCAATTTCCCATAGGGACAGACAGAAGCACTTCAGAAATGGGCCACATTAATCTAGAGGACGCACATCCACCTTGGGGGATTAACCAGGAGGAACTAACCTAGACTAAAACCCTTACACAGATACTTATTCCAGCTAGAACTAACAAATGATGTGCCCAAAATCTTCTGTAGGCAGGTGGCAGGCTATCAGCTGCTATTACGCAGCCTCACTAGCAGCATTTTCTTTGCTTCAGCAAGAGAAACCCCTCATCTCCCTCGCTCAACACCTTCAGCTTCTGAATAAACCAGCCTGCCGCAGAAGCTGCCTGACCCAAATCTCACTTTAACCTAGAGACGTGCTGCTGTAGGAACACCTTTTCAGTCCAAATAAAAAATTCTACAGAAGTGTTTCCACAGTCTAAGCAGCTCCTGTAGAAACAGAGCGAACCACTTTCTGTAATACTCCAGTGGTGATGTACATTCACCTATCCAGGCAAAGAGTGCCGTCTGGGGAAGCCGGCACAGGCTTCCATATGCTTAGGGACACGCACCACTGCTATGTGCTCCCAGGAGAACACCAGGGAGAGCTGGGGGTTCGCACGGATGCGAGATGTCACCCCTGCAGAGCACCACCTTCATCCCCGTGCCACTGCCGCAGCCTTTCCGGCAGCGGATGGCACTTCTTGCTGCAACCAGTTGTCAACAGCCCCCTGGAACAAAGCTCCCCCAAAGCAGCATCCAGCCCCTCAGCCACACTTCTGCCTCCCCTGGGCTGTGGGATCTTCCAGCCAGCCCCGCACAAGACTGCCCGGAGCGATGGACAGCAGCAACAACCTTTCTGAGTCCCCTGGTGTGAGTGCCCATGAAGTGCTGTCTCCATGGAGGATTTTAAAGCCTTTAATTTGATTCCCTCAGATAAGCAATTGTTGCAATTATTCTGATTAGGAACAATTAGGTAACACAGCAGTGGAAATCCTGACAGAGACAATGCATCGAACAGCAACCTGCAGCCTGAGCAGGCTCTGCTTGAGGAGGTTTCCTACACTATTTGACTACCAACAAAAGCTATTGATGGAGAAATACTTCCAAGGTAATTAAGCCCTAAATGCTGTAGGAATCCAACATTAAGCAGATGGCATTATTAGGGCTATATCTGCATTTGCACATCCTCCAGGATTAGATTTTAGAGGTATTTTCTTTCTATACTACATGTATTATTGAGCATTTAAATAGGTAGAAAAAAAATAATTTAATAAAGTGCTGAGTGAGGGGAAAGAAAAATGAAGGCAGAAGCTCCTGGAGCAGCGGTCTTGAGCAATGCCTTGGTGCTTGAAAACTGGCTCAAGCAAGAATCGCCTCTTCTCCTGTCTACTGGCAGGAGTTTGGATATCTTGTCAGCACCCTTGACATGAACAGCTGGAGATGACAGATCAATGGTTCAATACTCTCAGCAGCGTGTCACCAACGTGACAGCAAATGTTATTCTAATGAAGCTGTAATCATAGTCAAATTACGCGGTTCGATTCTCAGCAAGGGGAGGGTGCAGGGAACGAGATGAAGAGGGGACGACAGGACCGGAGGTCAGAGTTCAGGAACTAAAGGTTACTCTGCTTACCTCAAGCACTTGCTGGAGGCTTGGCTGCCCATCCACCATGCCTTGAATAATCCCAGTCAGCTGAAAAGAGAGACAAACAGAAAGCAGGCATCAGAGCAGCACTCAAAAAGATCATTAGAGAGGTCTCCTCTCCTGTCCATCTGGCTGCAACCAAAACATGCTCCTGTGACCCACATGGACATTGCTGAGGGGCCAGCCACAGCACAGCGACTCTGGCAGCTCCCCAGCCACAGGCAAGGGCACAGCTTCATCCCAAACACAGAAATGCGGGGTGGCTCCTGCCCACGCTATAAAACAGCCAAATCCCAATGGGGCAGGACTCGCTTGGGGAGCAGTGGTGCCCTCTACTTCACCTACCGGCACAACGGCCAAAATGCTGCCCTTTTTCAATACACATGTCACCAGCTTTGATGTCGCTCTGACTTACACAGGCAGTGGTAACTCCTGGGGTCTCTGGGCATTCCCCCGTTATCATGATGACACCCAAACTGCACCGTGATAGATGAAGAGATCACTGCTGCTGAGCGAGACCCAGAGTGGACCCAGTCATCCTGCCCCGTGCTGGGCAGCCAGCACGTGCATCTTCCCACGGTACACCACAGTATCCCTCTGCATTTTGAAATTGCATTTAAAGCAACTGAACGAAATCTGAAGAAAACACACTTTCTTCCAGAATCCTGGTCCACCCTATTTTTCAGAAGGTTCCTTAGGAAGAGGTCTCCTGCCAACAGACAGTCCCACTGACTGTACCCAGACTGCTTGACTGTTTAAAGCTAGACACAGGCATAAAAAGATGTGGTCTCATGGGCCTGTGCTTGTGTCTGCCCAGAATAGCTTGAGGCACATGGAAAATAGATAATTTTTCTGTCTGCCTTCCAACTGACAAAACCGTCTTTTAACATATTGGATATCGGAGGTCAGTAGCTTGCCATCAATGCACCCAAGTAATTAAAAAAATCATTATTAAAACAAGCGCACACTACAGGATTTCACTTCATACGGCACTTTCCTGAAGCTACACATCTCGCAGGGTTTCAGAAAATAAAGGTCAAACACAGCCTAGGAGCATGCCCTGCTGCCTGCACACGCATCCAAGCCCCCAAAAGTCATAGCGTCCAGTGGAGAGGTGCTGACAGCCCTCCCTCCACCCAGGAGTAACTCTTCCATGCCGATCAGCTCAACCTACTCGTAAAACACAAGCCCTCTCACAAACCACAGGGCTCTGCTTTATTATTGCGTGGCAACTGAAAGAAGCTCAGTGGTTTCTACCTCCGTTTCTTTGGCTGCTTGGCTTACAGCATTGAACTCGGAAGAAAGGGGAAAAAAAAAGAGAAGAGATTAAACTCCAATTAAACTGTAATTACATTTAATGAATACCAAATACCTGACTCACTGAATAAGCTGTAAGTGGAAAGATTATTTTCTCATAGTGACTTCCATGGAATAGTAATATATACCTTTTAGGGAAAGTATTTTAATTTTAAGAATGCAGAGTTCCTCTAGGTGGGTTTCTCAAGTTCATCAAGTCATTATGAGGTGGAATTTTAAGGAAGTGGAGGGACACAGACACTCTTTTATATTCCAGAAACTGTTTTTATATTAATCTGTACTTTAATTGGGTAACAGCTGCTACCTACAGACTTCCCATACACTGAGAAGCAAATAGATTTGAGAGATTAATGCACAGCTCTTCAGAGCAGTTTCTAAAGCTCACTGGCTCGGTTTTTGCTTTTCTTGCCATCTTCCTCTCCATGCATTCTCCTGGCAGAGGTGGACAGCTCTCGTACTGCAAACCTCCAGCTCTGCCTCTTGGAGGGCAGCTCAAATCAAACCTCTGGAAGTGGCTGAAAGATGGGCTTTTGGGAAAGGATGACAGGCAACCTCTTGGCATCACAGCCAGCACCAATGTAAATGGCTTCTACCACTCTGGATAACTTTAGGGCTGCATCTGTTCAGCTCCCCACCCCTGATGGCCATGGCAGGATGGAGTGAAATGGCCTCATCCAGATGTTTCCCATAAGGAGGAGGGGGGACGAGAAGGCAGATGCAGAAGTCCCACCAAAGAGTCTCTGCTTGATCTTGCCCAAGACTCCTTCCCTCCTCCCCTGCCAGGCCAAGCAAAGTACCAACTCCTCCGTACAAGAACACATCACCAAGCACACACGAGTGCAAGATTCGCACTGCAGAAATCACACAAAACCTCCTCCATGGGTACATTTCAGTACAGGTCAAAGTGCTCAAAAGGGACAAGATTTCGCCTCTCTCTCCCCTTCTGATCCTTTCTGTTCTCAGTCACGTCCATCTGTAACACGCAACCTTGTGCATTGGGCCTCTGCAGCGTTACCTGGTCTTGCAGCTTTCATAAAGTATAAAACCCACGAAACTGCACAATTGTAAAGTTTCACTGGCGATCCCAAGAAGCACATGGTACTTGGGAACATAAACAAGCTGTAAGGCATTTATCTTTTTGTACTTTTATTGTCTGTTTCTTCAGGGGAAAAAAAAAATCAATAAAAATTAATCATAAAAAACAGAGCAAAGTACCATGAAAAAGCCTGTACAAGCACCTTCTGTGTAGAGGGAACCTTTCACTTAAGCTCCTGGCATGAACCTCCTTTGGCATCAGACAAACTACTTGGATCTTCTAAAAGGGCATGATGAGCTTTATATACCTAACAACAGCTTTTAACCACTTGCAAGCACTTTCCACCTTCTCTGTCTAAACATTCAGCACACCCCTCATCGTAAAAGCCTCACAACCTGTTGTTTTACAGAAGCGGGTCAAGAGAAAGGGAGAGCAGACGAGGGCTAGAGAGCAAGCCGGCACTGTAAGACGTGCTCCTGGCCACTGGTGTGGGAAGCCAGAGGAACCTTCAGTAGCCAGGGGAGCGCACAGACACACCAAAAGCTAAGCAACGGGATGCCTTGAGGGTGACCTCCAGCTCTCCACCCTTGCAGACACCCTTCTTCAAGAATGAAGAGGAAAGTGAATGGTAATCCGGACCCGAGGAGTAACATCAAGCAACCCTGGCAATCCTCCCACACACCGAGCTGACCTATCTCTTCCCAGCAAAGGCAGCGAGGGAAGGGGAAAGGGGAAAGCAGCAGCACAGCAGACAGGCTCTTGTGTAGTGTCAACACCACTGCTTTCTTAGAGAGTTTATCTGGGAAACAATCGTATTTCTACTCCAAGACAGTTTGCTGATTACCTAAGCACTTGTCTCTGGTGTACAATCTGATAATCAGGCCTGGTCTTTCTTTGTAGACAAAAAGGCCAATAAATCTCACCCTTCCTAAGTAGAGGTGCCTAGACAAAGCCCGTTACTGGCATTTAGCAAAATGGGTATTTTTCAGAAAACATAAACCAGCTGAAAGTCAATGGCAAGCACCGAAGCTGTGCAGGCAGCGGCTCTGCAGGAGCTGGACACGCAGCACATCACGGCTGTCCCCCCGGGCTCTCTGAGGAACCCACACTAGTGGCACAGGGCTGACCCCTACACCTCCTAGCAGGAGCCACCTGACCCCACAGGTCTCTACCTGGCCAATATAAGTTCTGCAAAAAAGCAGCTGCAAATATGAAAGGGTATTTTTGCAATGGTTTGGTAAGGTCCTCAGCATGACCAGCTCACCGGTGGCTCTCAGGGCAGGGTTTCAAAGTCAGCCCCAGGGATGGGGTCCAAGGACAAGCCTACTTACCCCTCCAGCACCATCCCACTCCCTGGACCTCATGGCAGGCCCTGCAACAGGCTGGGGATCGCCAAGACAGGAGAACCAGGGGCCATGCTGGGGACCCAGCAGCACAGGCACGCTGGGAGGCTTCCCAGGAGCCGGTGGCTTCCAGGCTAGGATTAAAACCAGCTCTCCGATGCTGCTAATAACAGAGAACTTGCCAAGCCTGGTGAGTTGAACCATCCTGTGCCACTAATACACACCAGGGGGGCTCTGTGATCATTTTGCCTGCTGGTCTCAGCACTTTCATCCAACTCTGGACACAAGACATCAGACCAAGGTCCGTGGCAGTCTGCGGCACAACCCTGCAGCTGGGTCACCCACGCCTGTCCTGGGGACTTCTGCAAACACATGGCCAGCACACACACAGCTTCGCTTGCTCAAGGCCTCCACACAGGAGAGACAAACCTGCAGTGACACAGACAGCTGTTCCAGGTTCCCGTGAGCAAGAAAAGGCAGAGAAACCGGCACTGTGGCATGGGAGCGTTAGCGAGCTTGAGCACCTCGGTCACACGCCTGGTGTCCAGAGAACCTCTTGATGTCCTCAGGCTGCAGCAGGCTGGAAGCTCCGTTCAGCTCAGACAGCCACACCAAGCCAGTCATGCAGGCCTTTGGGCATCAACCTTCAGCAGTGGGGGAAGGATGCAACAATTTCCAGAAAAAGGAACTGTGGTGGGAATTGATGAGTGAGAGAACTTGTCTCTAGAATTTAGATGACATGTGAAATGGACATTTTGGGCTTTAGAAGATGACGTTGTTTTTAGCAAAGATCAGGTGCAAGCTGTGAGATTTATCACATTTGTACAAGCACATGTCCAGCAAGTCTCACGGGGGATCAGGACAGACAAAGTACTTGTCCAGCCTTCTAGCATTAAGGTTGCAAAACTGTTTCCATTATAAACCTCTGTTTTCACACATTTATAGCTTTCTGAAAGCCCCTCTCCTGGGAATAATGTTTTCTGTGCTTAGGCTTTTTTTTTTTTTAAATTTAAATAAAATACCTTCAGATGGTTTTTAGTTACAAGAGAATAAAAGAAAAGTATTTGTTTTTACAACATGGAAATATGGAAGGGGCTGGTTGGTCCTGGAGGGGACTCCACCTAACACAGAGGAGTCAGTTTTCACCAGGTTAGTACACATGGGACAAGCACCGCAAGGGCTTAAACCTGCAGCCACAGAGGACGAGGAGAAAACAGATGAGACCAGGACAGAATGAGTAACCTGGATACCCATAGTCAGTACTTTCAGTATTGAGTTGACCAGTATCAGAACAGTGGAGTGACAGGTGAAAAAAAAACCCAAAGAAAAGGAACTGAAACTTTGTTTTGGTGGCTACAGCAGAGAGGAAGAATGCACTTGCAGAACCAGTTAACTTTGTGTTGAATGAAGAAAAAAGAAAACATGACAAAAACACCCACCCTCAAAACAACTCCTGCCTACCTACTCCTTTGACCTATCAGGGACCAACATTTACCACCTTCATCCTCTCATTTGTATCCAGGGAAAGGTGGCCACGGCTGGAAAGCAGCTGTCCTCAGCAATGAGAGTAACCAAGTACCAAGAGGCCACTTATCCAGCAATCATTTCAAGTGCCCCACAAGCACGACATCAAAAAGAAAGTCTTAAAAATACAGACGTGAGTTACCCTACCACTCTGAAGGACTCATCAAATCCCAACAGGCAGGCCCACAGGAGTGTCATTTAGAGCCTCTGAGCCATGCAGCCGTACGACACTTTCTTCCCTCAGATCACGCTCTCTTTGACCTTCCCCACCAAAGAACAGCACAGCAAAATCATGAATTGCTCAGAGAGAGGCTACGGGATTTTGAGAATCAGCTAACACGAGTGCTTTTAGTTTGTGATGGTACATACAACTACCTCAGTTAGCAGACCACAGCTAGAGTCGTTTATGAATCTGAACGGAGGTCTTTACATGCTAATAAAATGACAGAAAAATGATTCTCCTCGTCCTTAACTCGAGGCTGACGTGACACGCTGCCTCGCAGCCGCACTGTGACAAGGCAACCCCAACCCCTGGTGCAATGGAAACCTGCTTCCCAGGAAGACTCTTGGAGCACCAGGGAACCTTCGCACTTTACCTCTGTACAGAAGGGCGTAAGCTGGGGATGCACCACAGGCTGAACATACATGTGAAAGGTGGATTCGATCTCCATCGTCCTGCCATTCAGCTTCAGGATAGGGAATTCGATGATTTCCTGAATAGGGTGAAAAGAAAAGCAGCTGTTCATTTAAAACAAACAAAAAAATGAAGCTGGAAATGACCCTGCCTAGCAAGCTGGCTGTAAAAAGAGGGGGCTGAGAGTCCCCAACAAAAACAAGCCCAACATGAAGCTCTGCAACACGAGCGGGAAGGCGGTGCCGGCGCACAGAGCACATCCAACGCGTGAGCACAGAGGAGGGCGGTGCTGGTGCTCATCCTCATCGCAGCGGGACGGTTGGCAGGGAGGTCTCTACGCTGCAACTGCACACACACCGCCCACCCCGAAGCTAAGGAAGATGGTCTGGCACCACCCGCCCGCACTGCCCAGGGAGCACCGAGACATACTTGCAACGGGCTCAGGTCCGTCCAAGCAAGGACACCCAGGGGCTGTGTCCTCCCCAGGGCCAGTCCACCTCGCTGGCCTTCTGGAGGACACCACCAGACTGACAACAGGAGCTACTGGATGAAGCACCTCCTTCCCAGGAGAGGTCGAGGAGCACTGCTCGCCTCCAACAGAGAGAGGAGAGGAGCTGGAAGGATTCCCACCCCCCCCAAATCCATCCCTATGGGACATGACACACGTAGAAAGCCCTGCTTAATTTTCCTCTTTGTAGCCAATTTATGCTGATAGGGAAATAAAAACGTTCCTTCATCAGAAGAATGTTCAATTATTTGAATAATCAGCAATCAAAAATTTACATGGACCTGTTAATAAAAAGTTTAAACAAATCCAGTTGTGATGGATTTCACAATTATTAAAAAATATACATGAAATTAAAAAAGCCGACCACTGAATAAAAGCGATAAAATCCTTTGTGTTCACCCCCCTCCTTCTCCACTCCCTCTCCTCCTTCCAGTTTAATGTGAGAGGAGAAGTGACAATTTGTTTGGTGTCTTTAAAGAATAATTTGTCTATGTTATTTAATAGAGATGCATGGCACCAAGGTTCTGGAGTGCAAATGAGCCTGCTGAGTGATATCCACGCAACAAGCCTCTCAAATCACTTCTGGAGAGGAACAGGGAGAGGGAGAGAGAATAAAAAAAATATTGCTTTTTAATATTCAAAAACAGTTTGCAAAATTTAATCAAAGCAGAGCAAAAGCTAACATTTTTACCACTTTGACATTTTTATTAGCGCTTTCATAAATTTTTAAAACATGAATGGAATTAGTTTAACAACAACAAAAAAAAAAACTGCCTGAAAACATCTGGAAGAGACAAATAAGAAATAGTAAAAAATAAAAAATAAAAAACCCCAACTACTGTGAGTAAAATTAGCATGTGGGAAATGCAACCGCTGCAGAGGAACTAACACAGTTTTTGACCCTGGCTGCAACCCTCATGACCCACGGGCGGAAATTATCGTGAGGTCATACATTTGAGCTGATGACATCACCACCGCGGCAGGCAGCGGGAGGGCAAGAAGCTGGGTGGGTAAGTGGAAACAACGTATTTAAACAGCCAGCAGAAACACCCAGTTTCTATGGTGGCCAGAGCCGGTGGCTGCAGCAGAGCGGATCCCCGGGGCAGCAGAGACAGAGCCGGGACCGGGGTACGTGGGGAACACGTGCTGCTGAGATGGACAGTTATTAAAACCAAATTAAATCAAATCAAGTGCTAACAGTGCCCAGGTGCAGAGACCAAGGAGTCAAGCGGCGGAGGATGCTGGGCTCCCATTCCCCCACGGCCGGCTGTGCCACGCTGGGTGCGTGCCGTGCAGGCCTGCAGAGCGGAGGTTTGGGCGCATCCTTCCCGGCCGAACCACCGGGTTTCCCCAGGAGAGAGAGGAAACTCCACCCGTGGGCTGGAGGGGGGAGCAGGACAGAGGCAGAACACCTGAGCATTGCCCAGGTGGCCTGCTGTGGTACAGCCAAACTCACCAGCCTCAGCCCCACAGGAGGACCTGTGGGAACGCGAGAAACTCCATCCAAGAAACATTGGACACAGCGGATCCTTCCCTTCAAGAGCACAGAGAGGCTGCGAGTGCAGCACGTTTCTGTTCAGAACGGGCTGCAAAGTTTGAAGCCAACGGACAGGACGTCGTAACAGAGCAAGGCTTAACCCCAGGATAACACCACCCCATTCTTCAAACCGGGCTGGGGCAGCTCGTTGCCCCTTAGGTCTGCACCCCGCTCAGAGGGTGACCGTGGAAGCCAACAAACCCGCGGTAGGGCAAGATGAGCATTCCCCCTCCCGGAGATGGACACACACCGGCTGGATTTCACAGCAGGGCTGCGTTGCAAGGCGGAGATCGGTCCTGGGGGACCAAAAACATCCTCAGGGGCCATCAAGTGGCTGGATGCAAAGCCAGACTGAAAGACAGCCCTGCGCTGATCTGATACACAAAGGCGTCGCTCGCCTTCCACAACCGAAGGCAAAAAGCACTTCCAGGAGGGTCGGATTAAGACAGACGGAGGAAATAAAAAGCCTTACTAAAAAAAAAAATGTGGAAAATGTAACAATATCCAGAATTACTGCAGGTCTGTGGGAAGCGTGCGGCCAGGAGCTGGGGCGGAACCCCTGGAGTGACTTGAGCGTCTCGGAAGAAAACGCGGCAGCTCTTTTGGGCTTATTTGGTCAGTTTTTGAAGCAAGCGGTAAAGGACCTTTCCCAAAAGGCTGTTTATCGGCACGCTTCCTATAGCGGAGATTTTTTCCAGTCTCTGGCAGTGTTTGCTCCATTGGTATCTAAGGCAACAGATACCAGCCCCATGAAATCAGCCCCACTCCTCACTAACGATGTTAGCCAGTCCTGCAATGAAATTTAACCTGTGACACTGCTGTACTTTTCATTTAAACTTTCATTTGGAGAGAAGCAGTGTTTGGAGACCCTGCAGTTTGTCCTGCTAATAAAGACAAGTGTTGGGACCTTTAAAGGTGCCATTCATCTTTTGCCTTTATTAAATTCAATTTTCTTAAGCCCATGATACATCATGAAATTAAGAGTTGACATTCCTGCAGAAACAAAAATATCTATCAAACATAAACAGAAAGGGAAAAAAAAAAAAAGAACCCTCTATTACCAAGAATTTATGGCTTAAAGTTGATCTGTTTCCACTTTTTCTCCCTCTTTTTTTTTTTTTTTACAAGCATATGGTTTGTTTTAGATATCCAAAATGTTATTACAGATCTAGAATTTCATTAGTAATTATTATGAAATGGCGAGCACTTAAGACACACACACAACCCCCCAACAGACCATGCTGCAGGAAGGCAGCCGGGCACTCGCTCACGTTTCCCAGCAGCCTGGTGAGCTCTACATGCTCAGCTCCATCTCCACCACCAAGGCCCTTTGCTGTTTCTTCCCAGGTGGGAAAGGTGGACGTGAGCACAAGGGAATGAAAAGGAGACACTCACTGATACTTCTTTTATCAGAGTCTGATCATCCGTAAGCGCTACCTTGAGATCCTCACACATTTCCAACCACGTTCCAACCTCAGCGGTGCCTTGTGCCAGCAGTATTTGGGACTTTTAAGTCTTTTTTTTTTTTTTTTTTTCCCTCCACAGCTTTTCCTTAGAGCGCAACCAGAAGTTATGGATGTGCTGAAATAATGCTGAGGGTGTCCAGAGGCTCCAAACAGCCGCAAGCTACCAGAAGAACAAATGTACCCATTTGAATTTTGCGAGCACTGCAATTAGGTATTTTATTTAGCACTGCAGAGTAACTTGAAAGGAAATCCAGGATTCAAACCGCCAGCAATAAATAAGCAGCTTTTTATTTTCCTTTCATTGTCATGAAAAGTTGAACATGTTTTCTTGTTGAGAAATTCTGCACGCGGCTCCCAATTACAAGGCATTTGCATTTATATTGTTGGAACACAGAGCTTCTAAAATCAATATTAACACGCTTAAAGAAAAAGACATTGGCACCCTGTCCCTCCCCTCAGCTGTGCCCCCAAACACGGTAACAATAGGAACCTACAGAGCCGGAGGCTTATACATATCCATTACCAGGTCCACTCTCCTCACAACAATCTTGCATTTATGATTTCATGGTACTTCAAACAAATCTGTGTGACAGCTTGCTCAGAATTTTTGCCCCCCTTTTTTTTTTTAAAAAAAAAAAAGTTCCCCCAAAATAAGCGGTCATGGGCGTGACCTGGCTGTCCCAGGCCAGTGGGGATGAGCAGCAGCAGGAGGCTGCAGGGTGACTGCGGAACGGCTCGGAACTTCCTTTTGAGAGGGATTTGAAAAATTCATAAGGGCATGTGAAAGCAC